>NW_023603962.1:0-16811 GCF_014898055.3 Talpa occidentalis | reverse complement strand
ACATCAGCCGCCGTGGGGAAAGCTGCGGGCCCGGCTGAGTTTTCTTCTTCTTTTAAAATCCTGCTAATTCATCGCATTATTGATTTCCCCGGCATCCTCTTTGACATGCTTCTCCCGGCTCCGCCACGGGACACGGGCTGGGGGGCCGCCGAAGCCGCAGCGGCCAGGGGCACCGTGGCCGCAGGCCGCGCCACACCTGTCCAGAGGGTTTTCATAGCCTGGAGGTGATGTCTTCTGGAAGAAGAGAAGGGAAATCCGTTCGTCTTTCTGAAGCTATTGATCACCTGTGCACACGCCCTGCTCAGCCCCCCGGGGGCAGCAGCTGCGGCCACGGCACAGGGGGACTCGGGTGAGACAAGGTGCCGGCCTCGGCCTCAGCGCGGCGCCTCAGTCCCGCTCTGTGAAGGGCGCGTGAGCCAGCAGGGCTGCGCGCATGTGCTCGGCCTTCCCAGGCCTCTTCTCAGCAACAAGAAGCTGCGAGGCTTGGCCTGAGAATCGGCATCCTTCGCTTTCCAGAACCCGGCGGGATGGAGGGACACAGACGCTCCGCGTGCGGCTCTGCAGAATGTCTTCACCAGCCGTCCTGCTCTCCGCCGCGCTGCTGTCCTGGAGCGCTGCGCTCAGCATCTGTGTACAAACAGGACAGACAGCAAGGGACCCGGCACAGCTACGCAAACCAGCTCCAGCTCCAGAGCCTGTGCCACGAGCCCCGCGCGCCTCGCCTGCCCACCCCAGCCCGGCCCTGCCCCTCAGCCCCAGCGCACTGCCCACCCCGGCCCTTCCCTGCCCCTCCCGCCTCGGCCTGCCCACCCCAGCCCAGCCCTGGCCCTCAGCCCCCGTGCACTGCCCACCCCAGCCCGGCCCTGGCCCTCAGCCCCGCGCACTGCGGGCGGGAGGAGACGGGATTATCGCCAAGAAGCACGAGGCGTGGGCGAGTGGGGGCAGAGCAGCCAGAGCCAGGCCGGGGGCACCGAGGCCAGGATGAGGGGAGCACCACCGGTGTGTCCGGGCAGCTGACAGGCGGGTGCCCTCTGGAGAGGGGGCTGCAGCGCCAGGGGTGGGCCAGGGCCCCCAGCTGCGGGTCTCCATGGGGCCCCCGTGGCCCAGCCGCGGCCGGGCCCCCTCGCCTGCCCTTGGAGGCGCCGCTGGCTGGGCTGCGGGCACGACAGCTCGCGTCAAGGTGACCTCCTCAGTGCTGACTCCAGCTTCTGCAGCTTGCCTCCCGGAAGCAGAGAGGAGCCGCCATTGCAGAAAATGCCAATAAAAACGCCGTGGAGTGAAAGCGCCCCTGGCCTCGTGAGCATAAATCAGTGCTCCGGGCTGCTCGCTGGAGGC
The DNA here is from genome assembly GCF_014898055.3 of Talpa occidentalis. Classification (NCBI taxonomy): domain Eukaryota; kingdom Metazoa; phylum Chordata; class Mammalia; order Eulipotyphla; family Talpidae; genus Talpa; species Talpa occidentalis. Next base: position 15,476 of record NW_023603962.1, on the reverse strand, counting down.
TGCAGACTCTCCCCCAGGCATTTCAAGCTGTAAATAAGACTGGTGCCCGTGGCGGGAAGCCGGCTCTGCTGCCCACCTGGTGGTCGGGGTACAGTGAGCGTGGGGGAGCGGTTCCGGGTACCCATGGGCACGCGGGGGGCTCAGGGCCAGGCTCGGCGCGTGCTGGGTGGCCAGAGGGCCTGGCAGGGGCTGGCGGCTCTGCGACCACGGTCAGTAGACAGCTATTTTAAGAACAATAGGGGTGCTGTGCCCCCGTACCTCCAGCGGGAAGAAATACTCCTAGTCTTGCAGGTGGAGTGTGGGTGCACATTTCAGCTCGTTCCTCACTCCGTTCTGCAGTGGAGTTTCCTTTTTTTTTTTTCAAGATGTATTTATTTATGCCACAAGAGCTGCAGTGCAGGCCAGAGGTGTGGGGGTGAGAGGACTCCCCGGAGACAGAGTGGGGAGCAGAACAGGCAGATCTACTGAGGGGAGCAGCGGGGAGACAGGAGAGGTCTGCTGCGCCGTGTGGGTAGCTCCCTGGCTGGGGCTCGAACCAGCACTGCAGAGGCTGCGGACAGCTTCACAGCCCTGCGCTCAACCCGCTAAGCCACCGGGGAGGCCTCTTTGCTTTTTCAAAAAGAAATTAATTTATTTTCTTACACCGGGGCTCTCTTTTTGGACAGTATCGGGCTTCGTCCCCGTGGGGTCGTCCCTCTGGTTCTCCCGCCACCCGTGACCACTGTCCCTGTGCTCCTCGCTCCCCCGTGTGGCCCTTCTCCCTCCCCGCCCCCCGGACACCTCAGATTGCCGGTCACCGGCCAGTGCTGTCTCCTCCTGCCCCTCTGCTCGGGTTCTGTGCTCCACAGGGAAGTGAGCCCAGCGACACTTCTCTCTTTCCTGCTGGCCATTTCGCTTAGCTTCGTCCTTCCCGTCCGCCCATGTCGCCGCAGTGGCGCGAGCCTGTCTCGGACGCTGGGGAGTGTCCGCGGAGGACGTCCCCCCCGGGAGCACCGAAGGGGGCGGTCCAGGCTAGGTTGTGCTTGGACCCGACGCCCCAGAACCCCGGGCCCTCTGAGCAGGAGGCCACGGGGCACCCAGACGCAAGTGTCCCCCTTGCTGGGAGGCTCTGGGCCCCAGGACCGCGTCCATCTCCACGCCCTCCACTCCCACCGCAGAGCGACCCCTCTTCTGAACCCTGTCATGGCGTCTCACTCTCTTCCACCCGCCCGCCGCCTCCAGCCCATCCTACGGGGACGTGTGGAGCCGCTGCTGGGAAATGGACGTGTGCGACTCAGCTCAGGGGCTTCCGGAAGTCTTGTCCCCCTTCCAGGGCCCCCCTCCAAGTCCCCTTTCCAGGGAACCCCTCCAGGCCCCCCCTCCAGGGCCCGCCCCGGGGCCACACCTCTCCCGCTGCAGGCCCTGGACCTTCCGCTCCTTCACCACCCGCTGCCCACACTGGGCTGGGCTCTCATTTTGATAAAAAGCCTTTTCTTCTGCTCCTCCGTGGCCACTGGGTTATTGATGACACGTGTCAACTGTGACGAAGGTCACTAATGGCGTCTCTTTGTCAGCTCAGGCCTGAGCGAAGCCCCTGGTGTCACGAAGACAAAGCTGCAAACGTAATGCCTTACGAGGGGGACGAAGGACACAGCTTGCCTCTGCCGCCTGAGAGGCTGCCCACGTGACGCGGCCGCCATTGGCTTGAAAGGAACGTCCTGAGCGTCTTTTATGTTCAATCATTTGCGACTCCCAGCGAGGAACGCGATGCGCGGGGGCGGGAGGGGAGCTGCCACACAGCGGGGCCCGGAGCTCCGGTGGGGAGGGACATTCGCTCTGTCTGGTGTCTGCAAACCAGGGTTCTGGAACCCGAGGTCCCCAAGCCCCCTCACTTCTGAGGGGCCCCTTCCTTCAGGCCCAGGTGCGTTGGCACGGCCCGCCTGAGCCAGGCCCTGGCAGCTGAGGACACCGTGGGCTTGCGCGCCCTCGGGGGAGGGGCTGCCAGGCTCCCGTCTCTGACATTGCCCCCCTTAACCACCACCGAGGACTTGGCGGGACACAGCTGCCCTGGAGGGACGGTGACGGGCTCACCCACCAGGTGGTCCGGATATAGAGACAGAAAATGAGCTCCCGCGAAGAGACGCTGATTTCTCCGGCCGCCCCGCACGGCCCGGCCCGCAGCCAGCTCCTCCCCGTGCAGTCACCCCCCGGGCAGGCGCTTGCTGGCGGGCGCCCCTTCTCCTCTCACCTGCCAAGGCGCTTGTCCTGTGAGGGGTCGTGTGGGGACCTTCCCTCCCCAGGGTGACGCAGAGACCCAGCTCAAGCGCCAGGTCACAGCTGGGGTCTGCCCGGTGTCCAGGGGCCTTCGGGCCCCACAGACCTCGTGAAGCGGGTGGGTGACGGGAGAGGGCGCCGGCCGGGCAGCGGGAGGAGCTGAGCACTCGATGGAGCAAGCCCGGCGGCCCCAGGAGCCGCCTTTTCATTAGAATGATTTACAATGAGATTTTCATTCTGAAGCTCCGGCTCCTGAATGATACCGTGCAATGCCTAACCCCTGGGGACGCCTTCCGATAAGCGGGAGGAAGTCCCATAAATCGCTCCTGCATTGTTTTTTCAATGGAAAGACACGAATTATGTCCTCCCGAGGTGGCCACATGAGCGCGCGGGATGTCGCCCTTCCCTTAAACATCCTGGCCGAAGGCTGCAAAGACGAACAAGGGGCCCTTCCTGGGTGCAGACTTCCCTGGGGAGGGGCAGGGAGCCTGGCTGGGGGTCCGCCTCTGAGGGCCACAGCCCAGGGGGCAGGAGCTTTCTGGAGACCTGGGCCAGGACGTGGGAGAGCCGGGGGGTGAGCGCCTATAAGTACAGACGCCCGGGCTGGAGACCACAGGGCCCCGGGGACATCGTGGGAGAGCGTGGGAGCAGGAGGCGTGGGAGCAGGAGGCACGGTCGCTGCCCCCTCCCTGCTGGCCTGCCCGCGCATCCGTCCCTCGCTTCAGCATTCAAGTTGTGTTGGATGCACCTGTGGCTCCAAGATCCTTTTCTGTTTGCTCGAATCATCCATGAATCCTCCAGCCCTGTGCCTGCTCGCCACAGTGATGCCCCAGCAGGGACAACAAGAGGCTCCTCTCTGTGTGGGAACATGGACCAGGGGCCGCAGTGCCTTCTCCGAGCTCCTCCTGTGAGGAGCCAGTTGCTGCCGGACAGCTGTTCCCGGGAGGAGCCAGCGCCGAGACTGGCCGCCTGGCGTATCCTGGCAGCAGCTGTGTCCAGATGTGGTGCCCCCGGCGACGGGAGCGGTCTCAACAGTGGCCACTAGGGTGTGGGTGTGGGAAGCAAGAGCCACTGACCTGACCCACCCAGCCCTCCCCAGAGCTGTCCTCAGATGAACGGCAGCCAGAACTGCTTGTCCAGCACGTCTGTCCCCAGGGCGGGCAGAGCCGAGGCTCGCGAGGCTCACGCCTTTGCTCCCACCCCACATGGCAGGCCGGGGTTTCTTGCCCAGAGTGATGGCTCTCAGGCCGTCCTACGTGCTTCCCGCCAGGACATGTTGGCTCAGCAGGACTGTCCGTGGGGCCAGGCCAGCCGAGCAGGGCAGAGGATTGTGGGCTTGGGGGGCCCCCATCTGCAGAACTGCGCCTCTTTCCCCAATGCCCGTGTAATGCAGGATCTGCCCCTCTCAAGTGTAAAACAAGGAGACAAGGTCTCGCTCGCGGGACTGTCCTGAGGGTCGGCTGAAAGTCTGCATAGAGCCTGACGCTGTGCGAGGTCTCTGTCCTCATCCTCCCTGCCCGGCCTCTGCAGGGGGCCGGGGTGCTGGGGGCTGGGGAGCTGCGCCCCCTCTCTCAGTGCTGTGCCTGGAGCAGGCACCTGGGCCAGCTCTGCCGGGAAGGGGCGAGCACTCACTCCTTCAGAGCAGGGTCTGCAGAACGGGCCCTCACACGGTGGTAGGCGCAGGGGCTGGGGCCCAAGGGCCAACCTCCGTCAGTGACATACAGAAAAGAGCAGCAACCACACAGCCGCACTCGATGGTCTGGACTACAGCACGCACGGCCTGCACCTTCGGAGGGCCCGAGGGAGCTGCGGGGCTGCCTGGGACTCCCTGGGCTCTGGCGAAGAGCGGGGAAGGGGCAGGTGTGGAGGGTGAAATCACACCCGTGCAGACACTGCATTTGCATTATTCTCAATTGCTCCTCGTCACAGACCCGCGGGGCTCATCCCCGGGCCTCCGCTTCCCCGGAGAGCAGAGGGCGGCGCCAGGCAGGGCCACAGGATCCCACTTTCCAGAGTCCCCAGGGCCTGCAGTTTACCCGTCTCTGGCGTAGATTATCGTATCTAGTCTCCACTTGAAAGCGGACAGCACCCCTCGCTCTCCGTGGGCGAGGCCGACACGAGCCACGCAAGCACAGGTGGGGAAAGGGCAAGAAACAGCTGCCCCAATGCGGGCCACTCCCCGTCACCAACAGGCGGGGACACGGCATTCTAGAAAATTCTGATGAGAGCAAACCCAACTCTCAACATTATGGAGGGTTTTGCACCAGACATGAGCCCCCTTCTGCGTGCTGAGAGTCGAGGCCTCGGGGTACAGCCGAGGAAAGTGCAAATCACCCCAATTAACCAGACCCTGCAAACAGAGGACCCATCACACCCCAGCGCCCGTCACCCCGGCATTCATACCCTCCGGCAGCGCTGGAAGTTTGACATCATTTAAGCTTACTCATTGCAAAAATCCACTAACCTCACTGACACATCTTGGAAAGTCTCTCCTGAGATATTTTTAAGGGAAATGACCGAAAAACATCAATCATTGAAATATTTGTTCTTCCAAATTTGGGAAAAGTGGCTGAGGCAACAGAGTAAACACCACACATGGTTACACCTGTGTCTTCACACACCTGTGTCTTCACACGCCTTTGCACGGTGCGGAAGGAGGCGACAGGCCGGAAGCCACTCACTCACAGGCCGGTCCCGCGGAGCAGGTGCCTCAAGGCCCAGCCCGGAGCTTCTATCACCTCAGTTTCAAGGCAGAAATCCACCAAGAGCGGCTTCCTCGAGACCCGCTAGGAAGGATGGGAGAGAAGTCGATTCTGAGCCGCTAATGACTCATTAACAAAACGGCATCTTCTGGGAAAAGATGATGTAAGGGCGGGCACCGCGCGCTTCCTAATTAACCGCGGCAGCGAGAGCTGGCGGGTCGCGCGCGTGCTCAGCGCCATGTCTGGGAAAGTGCCCTTTAAAGGCTGTCACGCGTTTATTAATCAGGGAAATATTTTCATTAGCACAGGCCGATAGGCAGCGAGAAAGGAGAAGAGCTTAGATCTACGATTCCGTAGAAGGACCTTTGCTTCCAGAAGCATCAACTTTGCTTGCATTTGTTTGATTTTCCCCCAGGTGAACTTGCTGTGTTTTGAAGAAATTGGATTTTCAGAAAAGTATAATGAAAATAATCCCTCAACCTTCAACTCAGATGCCGCTATATCACGCAAAGTCTTTCGTCATGTAGATGAACCCACTTCTACACACATGTAAACATCTTTTTAAAAAGAAAGCAGAAATGGCACAACTTATGGATATCATTTTAGAACTTCAAAAAATTACAATACAAACGCACAGCACGCCTGCTAAGGACACAGAACATTAGGACAAACATTTCTGGTCACACACACACACACAAGTTTGCTGCTTATCACCTGCAAAGTACTTCTAAGTTGTCAAGCTTAAAACAACAAATAAAAAGTATCACGCACTGAATGCAGGTAACGTTTCTCCGGTCTACAAGATTTTTTAAATGAATTCATGGAAGGCAAGGAACTGGAAAAATAATCTTAAGAACGTAAGTTCAATTCAGAGATGCGTTTTAAATAGTGCATGAGAAAAAGACCCATTTTTGATTGAAATTTATACCATGGAGAGAACAATTTGGAATTAGGGACGTGGAAATGATTCTACCACGACTTAGTATGAAAATACACGTAACGACGACAAGTTTAAAGTTGCCTTACATTTTCTAAAATAAGTATAATAGTTTTTTGAAGCACTTTCATAAAATTATGAAAGTACTGACATTTTTAATAAGCTGATAATTAACATTAAGGAAAAGGAAATTTAGGAGCTGAATTTTGTCAGCAACAACCACGACCGTAATTGCTGAACGGAATTAGAACATGGTGCCAATATGTAGGAAGCACAGCTGAGGACTGACCTCCCAGCACATTTGTGTCCTTTCCTGAAATGATTCCCAGCTCTTCCGATGAGTTCCTGTCAAAGTTAACCCGGTCTTTCACTTTATTGTATGTGTGTCAAACTGATATAAAAAATAAAAATGATTTATTTCACTGAATGGCTATTAGCAGTAAAATATTTGTTGTGCGAGCACAGAAGATTTTTGTGCACTTACAAATAAAAATGAAAAGTGAGGTTTACAAGCATTCTACATTTTCTCTTCTCTCATCCTTTAGGGTTTGCATTTCCTTTTGCTGTAACACCTGTGTCTTCCTCGCCTGCGGGGCATGATGGATGAGCAGGCGGGACGGGCCTTTTCGGTGGCCTCAGATTGTTTTTTTAAATAGGCACCTGGGTCAAACCAACGTCACCGCAATAGGAAGCCACAGCTAGCAAAGCAGCTGGGCAAGTTGTCCTAGATGGGGATGCCTCGATGCCCCTGACGGCCAAGGGGTGCCTGAGTCATGAGGGACACGCACGAAGGGCTGCGAGTGTCTCTGGCACAAAGGAACCCAAGTTTTAAACCATACAAGCACCTGAGAAGCAACTGAGAATGTGGGGTGTCGGCCTTCTGCTTGCTGCGCTCTCCAGGATGGCACGTGCGGGGGGACTGCCATTCCCTGGCTGATTCTGAGCCCTGCGTTCGCGGCCTCCTTACCACATATTAGAGTGGCCACGCTGGGCCCTCGCGGTTGCACAGAGGCCAGTAGGACGAGCGGCGAGGCCGGAGGCCCCAGCCCACTCCCGGGCTCTCAGGACACGCCCTGGCGGGCAGGGCACAGCCCTCGGCCACCTGGAGCCCCAGCAGCAGACCCAGCGCCCTCCCGCATCACAAGGCACCTGGGCCTGGGAGGCGGGGGTTGGGGGTCTCTGGGGAGTCCCAGGTACGGTCCAGCCACCGGCCGCTCTCAGAGTGGATATTTAGCCCAGAAAAACAGCAATTTGCAAGGTTTCATCTAGTAATTTCTATGCTCTGAAATAACCTTTTCTGCAATAGCTCGCTAGGTGAGAGTTTAATGACTTGTGAAAGTCATTTGTTGAAAACGTGTAGCCAAAGCTGCACCAAGCTCCCCGGGCAGCCTCCTGCTCAGTCATGGGGACAGCCATGGCCCCCCAGCTCTGCACCCTCTGGGAGCAGAGGAGGCGCAGACACTGCACCTCGGGCATCAGGAAATAACCCAGAGCAGCCCCAGAGCAGCCACGTGTGGAGGCAGAGGGAGGCTAGTGAAGAGGGGCAGCCTGGGAGGCAACACCGGGGATGGGGCAGAGCAAGCTCAGACCAGGGGACGCCATTTGCAGGGTTCTCATTTGGATTAGAAACCGGAGACTGCCATCCCCCAGCCCAGGCAGGCTCCGGCACACCCCAGCACTGCTGCGGGCAGAACAAGTGGCTGTGAGTGGGGGCATCTTGCCGCCTCCCCCAGCCCCCCACTGGGGCTCAGGCTGCTAGCAGAGTCCACGGAGCGGGGGGCAGCAGCTCCCCTACCCACCATCCAAGGGCAGGTGCCCCTGGGTCAGGGCTGCAGGGAGCCCTGGGGGCCCTGGGCCAGCTCCAGGGCTGTGGCCCCAGCTGCAGGTGTGGACAGACCGTGGAGTCGGTGCCTGGAGCGTGGGGCGTGGAGTGGAGCATCAGGTGCATGTGGGCTGGTGGGCAACTTGTCCAGTCACGCTGGCAGGTGGGCTGCAGCGCGGCGCTCAGGCGGGAGGGAGGGCAGCTGTGGGTGGGGTGGCACGGGGCCTGCTGCGCCCTGAGACGCACTGGGACGGGGCGCCCCCGACTGGCTTGGGATGCTCTGGACCAGACACTCGCTCGCTTGGACTGGATGCCCTTGGCTGTGCCCAGAAGCTGGCCTCCCGGGGAGAAGAGACACTGAAGCTTCACAGAGGCGGGGCTGCTGCCTGCCTCCACCTGCCCCTGTGAGCAGCTCTGCCTGCGGGAGCGGGAGCACCGGGCTGGGCCCGTGTCTCAGAGAGTGGCTGTCGGCGGTGCGGGCCGGGGACTCATGGTGACTGGCACTACTGCCCAGCGCTGCCCAGCGCCGCGCCCGGGTTACCTCTGAGAGCTGTGCAGTGTATCTGACCATCTGCTGCAGCTTCCCGGGGCTGCTGCCCGGTGCTGTCCGGTCTAGTGTCCAGGGCTGTCCGCCCGGCTCCAGGCTGCCGCTCTGGAGCACCAGGAAGGCCCCGAGCAGGGTCTCCGTCATCCCAGCAGACGGGTGAAGGAGAGCCCTGGGGCCCTCGCTGGCTTCTCAGGCTTTTATTGCCATTTTACCAGGTACCCGGCAGGCAGGGGGCCGGGGGCTGGCAGGCCCCCAGCAGGTCTCCACTCTCTGGGCTCTCCGGTGCCTCTCGTGGCCTCGTCCTCTGGCTGGTTCTCTTCCGCTGGTTCCGCGCTGCTCTCGCTTGTGCCCCTTCTGGTGGTTCTGTTCCGTGATGCCACCTCGTAAGCCCCGTCTCAGCTGAGGTGCGCCCACCTACGCATGCCCACACCCCGCTCCAGGTGCCCCTCAGGCCTGCTCCAGGTGCCCCTCAGACGGCGTGGGTACACCCTCCATCCTGAGGGCGGGAGGGCGGGAAAGCCTGACATCCTGTACGCCACGGTCGCCACCCCGTGTCCTGGGAGCAGCTCTGCCTGGCGAGAAGGAGCTGCCACCGCTGCCCTGCGCGCCAGGCCCTGGTGGTCAGGGCGGTGCCGTCTCGGACAAGAGGCTTTTGTTTAGGACTTTTGGACACCGGGACACCCTGGGGTGAGGCGGGCACCGCCTGTCTGTTGCCCGCTGCCCCTGGGGCCAGAGCCGGGCCCCACTTCAGGCTCTTCCTGCACACGCGCCTCACGGGTCCCGCGTCACGGCGGGACCCCACGCCGGAGCTCGGGGCGGGGCGGCCCCGGCAGGACCCGCGAGGGGGGGCGTCTCCCGCTCGGGTCACCCGCGGTCCAGGGTGCTGGGGTCTCCCGCGGCGGGAGCGGCCCCCGGACCCCGCAGCTGTGCGGCCCGGGCTGGGCGGGCGGCGCCCCCGAACGGCAGCTCAGCGTGGGCCCCCGCGCCCCCCGCGCCCCGCACGCCGCTGTCGGGGCTCACCCGGACCGCCGGAGCCCTCGGTTCAGGCGCTGCCTTTCGGGGCGCCCGGCTCCCCGCGCAGGTGGCCCAGCGTCAGCGGCGGCCGGTCCGTGCGTCTGTCTCGCTGCCCAACAGTGTCCGTCATGTCCGAGACGGGCCCCCAAAACCATCTTCTCTGTCACGGGCTCTTTAAATTGCTCGCGCGCGCCTGAGCGGCCGCCCGCGCCCCGGAAACGGCGGACCCGAGTGGTTTCTAAATCATTCATTACCCCGAGCCCGGAGAGCGGAGTCCTGGGCCTGGGAGGGGGGCGGGGGGGCGCGGGGGCGGGGGGGGCGGGGGGGGGGCTGGTCCGGGCTCGCCGGCCTCGCCCCCGCGCTCCCCGGGGCGCCCGCCGGGCGGCGCTGTTGCTCCACGCAGGCCGCGAGCACAAAGGGCGGCTCTGCCGGCGCCGGCGGCTCCTGCGCGCACCTCTCGGGCGGGTTCTCGGGGTGTCCCCGGGGGGCTTGGCCCTGCGCGCGGCGGGCGCGGCCGGGGGGCGGGGGGTGGGCGAGCGCCCCCTCGCCCGGCCCGGACCCGGCCCTGCGCGCAGGTCCCCGCGGGGCGCACAAAGGAAGGCGCGGCCGGGCTGGTGAGGACCCGCCGGGCCCCCGACTTGAGGGGCGGGCGGGAGAGGGCTGGGGCCGGCTCCCGACCGCCGGTCGCTCTGTGGGAGCCAAGGCGCCCCCCACCCCCAGCTCCCCCCCCTGGGCGCCGCCTTGAGCCTCTGGGTGGGGAGCGGAGCGCGCAGTGCTGCCCGCGCTGCCCGCCGGGGCCCCGGGGGTGGGGGCGGGAGGCCGGGCCGGGGCCTGGACGGCGGGGTCTGCCTCTGCAGCCTGACCAGTGCCCGGCCGCCTGCCCTCGCCCGCCGCGCCCCCGTCCGTCCCCGCCGCTCTTGTGTTCCGAGGCCCCTTCCCTGCGCCCCCGCCCCCTGCGCCCCCTGCGCCCCGCAGCCTCCAGCGGTCACTTCCTGGCCATGGGGACGCCCGCGGGGGGGGGCCGCCCCATCACTCTCGCTTCTCGTGCCTTGTCCGGAGGCCGCCGGAGCGCGGGCAGGTGTCCCCGTGAAAACGCACAGCAGCGGCCCGAGGGCCTGGACGGGCGGCGGCGGGAGGGGCCGTGCGCTCCGGCGGGCCGCAGACGCGCCGCGGGGAGGCCGGGCAGGCGGCGGGCAGGCGGCGGTCAGGCCGTCTGGGGAGGCTCCGGGAAGGCCAGGCCGAGCCGAGGTCCACCCCCGGGCGGCGCGCCCGCCTCTGCGGAGGCCCGACCCTGCCCGGGTGGGCCCGGATCCCCCGCGGCTCCTCACGGGGAGGGCAGCTGCCCCCGAGGCCGCCCTCCTCGCCTGAATGGGAGCCCGCGGCCCGCAGACAAGCCGGACGCAGCCCGGTCCCCCGCCCGCGCTCGCCGGGCCGCGCTGTGGCCCCGGGGCCGGCGCCTGCTCGGGACGAGGCTCCGCGGGTACCCTCACGGCCGACGGGCGGGGGGGCTGTGGCGGCCCCCACTTTCCCCAGGGGCCCCCGTCTTGCCGCCCTCGGAGCTTGGCCACGAGGCGGCATCGCTGCGGCCACCGCCGCCCCCCGGCTCGCGCCTCTCCCCGTCACCCGGCGCAGGGCGGGCGGGCGGGCCCAGGGCGGGGTGCAGGCACGTGGGGCGCCCTCACAGGGACGGGGGAGGGGCTGGGGGCGGGAGGGGTGGGAGGGTTTGGGGTCCCTGCCGCTGTCGCTGGCGGTAGCTTCAGGGGCACCTTCACTCTCGCAGCTCAGGAAGGAATGTAGGTCGACGAAGGGACATCCAAGTGCGTCCCCAAGATTATACGGGGAAATCCGCAGAGATGGGCTTTCTAGAAAGGGGCCTCCCCTGGGTGGGGGTGCCCCACGGGGACGGCAGCCTGGGGCTGTCCCTGCCGTCGGGGGTGCCCTTCGCACAGCCCAGGGGCTCCTGGTCAGAGACGCGGGTGGCCAATTGCAGGAAACGCCGTCTGTGTTTTAGAGAATGTTCTCCATGCGGCGAGGGAGCGCCCGGACACCCTCAGTTTTAGATCCTGCAGATTGACCGTGAGCCTCGGGTTAGAGCAGCGGGGGCGAGGACGAGCGTCCAGACACGGCAGTGGGCCGGGACCACGCGAGAACTCATGGAAGCCCCGGTCAGCTGCGCCGGGACCGCCTCTCGGTGTGGGGCAGGGCACTCCGGGTGTCTGCTCCGGGTGGGTCCTGGTCTCCCCAGAACAGGCCGAGGCGGGGCTCAGTGACCTGGGACGGCTCAGGCCCGTGTGAGCACGTGGGTCTGCGCACACCCACGTCAGGGAGTGAGTTTTTAACACGTGTTTGGGCCATAAGCATCGGGCAGCGCCAGCGTGTGTGCCTGAGTGTCAGGCCGGCAGGTGACTGTAGACCAGCCACGAGTGGGGGGCCGTCTCGCGCGTCCCCACGTTGCTGCCAGGCTGCACGGCCTGCTGACTGCCCTTGTCTGAGGGCCCAGAACAAATAAAATCAAGGAGAGATGTTTGTGGGCCTAGAATCCCCTCGCTGGCTTGTGCGTGAGAGACATACAGATGATCACACAGGGGATGAAGATTCTGGAACTTTCTGCCATCGTCATTGTCACGTTGGTTGCCACTTGCGTAGCCACATGGACTGTTAACAACACCGCCAAGGGGCCTCTGGGGGGTGCCATACATATTATCAGTTCTGAAGGAAAATATCTAAACCTTTCCAAGGTGTCGATTCTCTGAAAGCCACGTCTGTGCCCCTGCTGTCTCCCTGTCACCAAATAAGACCAGGAGGGCCTCTGGCGCCCGCTCACATGGGGGCCTGGACCCTTGGCTGGACAGTAGCCATCAGTGGCCGTGGACTCTGGGATCCTCTGCCCAGCACCCTCGCCCATGTTTTTCTGGAAGAGCACCTAGGAGCCGGGGCCCTCCTCCAGGACCGACTGTCCTCGTGGCCTCTCCCTAGCCAAGTGGGGAGACCTCCCCAGGGATGTCACGGCGACCCTCACGTGCGGGCTGGGGGAGGACAGTCTCCTTGCCAGCCTGGAGTGGGGAACACCTGCCTGCTCCTGAGGTTTTACATGTGAACCTGCTGTAAAGGGTCCTGTGAAGCCCCTGCCTGGGCTGGCAGGCGAGAGCCCTTTGCATAGACTTGAGTGTGAATAGCCACAGGCAAGACCCTGCTGCAGGTGAGGCCCATCTGTAGGCCTTGCTCATGAGAGGAGCTGGACAAAGGAGACTTTAAAAAAAAGATTTAATTTTATTTATTTATGCATACAAGAGCTGGGGTACAGGCCACGGTGTGGGGGTGAGAGGACCCCCCAGAGACAGAGAGGGGAGCAGAACAGGCAAATCTACTGAAATCCACTGCTGAGGGGAGCAGCGGACAAGACAGGAGAGGTCTGCTGCACCATGTGGGTAGCTCCCTGGCCAGGGATCGAACTCAGGCTGCAGAGGCTGCGGATGGCCCCACAGGTTGTGCCTTAACCCCTTGCGCCACCAGGGAGGTCCCTGGACAAAGGAGTCTTAGTGGTGGTCCCGCCTCTGCAGCTCCAGGGAGCATTCTCTGGTGAGCACAGGCGGGAACCCCAGCATCACCCTCCCCTGTGCATTGCCACATATTTGATGTCAGCTGCCCACTGTCCTGCCTGGAAACCAAGCCCAGACTCGCCACGGCCGGACAGCTCTCCAGAGCAAAATCCGCCGCCTGCGTCCAAGAACTGGGGTGCAGGCCAGAGGTGCGGGGGGGCGGTGGGGGGTGAGGGAGGGCAGGGCTCATGCCGTCTGGTAATGGTTTGTGCCCTCGCGAGTTCTTCCTTCCTTCTTGTGTGGGTGCTACCCCCCCGGACCATGCGCTGTGAGCCCAAGGAGGGTCCTGCAGGGTCTCGGGTCTGGGACAGCCCAGGGCCTCTGAGCCGGATGGACGCTGCGGTCCAGGCACTGGGATGTCCCTGCTGAGCGTGGAGGGCACTGCAGGGAAGTGACCTTCCTGCTGGCGCCGGGCCGCATTCCTCCTGGGGAGTCACGTTGAAGCTGGGGGAATGCGAGAATGCTTCCCCCCCCAATTTACTTTTTTTCTTACACCGTTGTTCATTTTTGTGCGCTATTTGGATCCTCCCCTCAGGGGTAGGCGCCATGGCCCATCTCGGGAACTCCCTGCAGGGAAGCTGGGGCTTGCAGGCCACGAGGCCCTGGATGAGGGACCCTCCCTGGAGAAAGGGCGGGGCTTTGGGCCGCCTCCCGGGCTGCTCTTCAGATCTCCAGAAGGACGTGTCCCCCAGGACCCCGCTGGCCTTTCAGGCCGCCCCGCCGGCTGTCAGGAGCAGGGGCCTGGGAATCAGCACGAGAGCGTTTTTCTTTAACGGGCAAAGCCACGACCACTCACAGACATTGGCAGACCCTAACCCTGGCTGGTGCTCTGGCCGCCGAGGGAGGCCCTTTGAAAGGGGCTTCTGAAAAGCCGCGGAGAAAGAAGGATCCCAGCCTGGAGCCGTGTGGAAGGTGAGGAGACAGTGCGCACCCCGGAGGGGCCCGGGCCCTCGGGACCCAGCTCCATGCAGGGCTGGAGGGCTCCACTTGCCGAGTCTCCAGATCACCCGCAGCGCTGCAGGCCGAGCTAGCAGCCCCCAGGACCTCGCCCCAGCACGGCCATCTTGCTCCCCACACCCAGCTCCGCCTACCTCGAGGTGCCGCTGCCTCCCCGTGACCAGCGTCCAGTCAAGGCCCCAGAGGCCCTCGGCCCTTCCATGGCCTTCTCTGCAATAAGGACAAGCTCAAGGCATCCGCGCCCGGCCCTCTGCTCCCCTGGTCTCCACGGGCCCAGCATGGCACACCCCCGGCCCCCCTGGAGATGCTGACCCAGCCCCTCAGTCTCTGAGTGGGCTCCGGTCCTGAGTGGATGTGCGGCTGTGGGGGGTGACCCTGCCACTGCCGTGCTCGCCCGCGCATGAGACTTTGTGCATTTCATTTATGCACAGATGATTGGATTTTGTATTAGTTCCCGTTCCCCCAGAAATGTAAGTTCTGTGAACACAGAGTCTGTCTGCCTTGTCGCTGGCATGACTGGCACCCAGCCTGGCACGGGCTGACCGGTGGGCAGGGGTGTGAGTGAGTGGTCAAGCGGAGTCATCTCTGAAAGCCTCAGTAACACAGGGTGTGAGCGTGTCTGCGCGCACATACACACACATACACACACACACACACACACACTCCTGGGAAGCAGCCTGGCAGCGGGTCCCAGACCTCACTCTCCTCTCTGGCTGCAAGTCTGGCCAGGAGCCGGGCCACAGGGCTGGGTGGGCAGCAGAGTGGACATCCTGGGGCCTGGAGGGAGCACAGCGTACCATGAGGATCAGACGTGAGTGCCTTGCTCAGGCTCCGGCCGGCCGTCCTGGGCACGCGGGAGCCCCGCTGGGCTGGGCAGTCCCTCACCGTCATGGTCCAGACTGCGACGTCTGCCCCTTCGGCCACCTGCCAAGGTGTGGGGGACTGAGAGGTGGGGCTGCGCCCCGGAGGCGGGCGGGTGCTGGCGACATCCAGGCATGCGGGCAAGCCAGGACGCGGGCGGGGCGGAGAAGGCTCTCCTGCGGGACCGCGGGTCTCTGCCGCGAATGGTGCCAGGAGGCGCAGGGGAGGCCGGGCCGGCTCCTTGCAGCAGAGGCCCCGAGAGGGGTGCGAGGAAGGACAGTGGGTCCCTCGCTGGGGCAGCCGCCAGCCCGGCCGGTGACAGATGTGGGACTCGTCCTGTGTCTGGAGTTGGGGTCTAGACGGGAGGGCGCCAGTGGGGTGCAGGGCCGAGTGGCTCTGCAGAGGGGACACTGCCCTCCGCGTGGGGGCGAGGACTGAGCGTGGGAGGGAGCAGCTTGGGGACCCCTGAGGTCCCCTCTATATTCACGTTTCTCTACACAGACTTAGCGTCCCCCGAGGCGGCTGCCCAGCCACACACGACACCAGTGCACCCACATCCCCACACACGCAACATCCCCACACACGCAAGCCGACTTCGCTGGAAGGGCCGGGCTGGCTCCATGACGACCCCAGGCGCTGAGCGTCACTGGCAGTGACTTGTTGGGGTGAACGTCACCTCCTGTTCGTGGGTCTTGTGTTATCTTGGTAGAATTGGAACTTAATTTTTAAGGGCCGTGTGCTTCTGTGTGGCGTCAAGCGAAACATTCCAACGTCGTGCTTCCAG
>NW_023603960.1:0-5091 GCF_014898055.3 Talpa occidentalis | reverse complement strand
TTGATTGATTTTCTGATGTTAAACCATCCTTGTGTCCCTGGAATGAATCCTACTGTGGTCGTGGTGAACTTATCTTATGGATACCATTGTTGGATTCTGATAGCTAAAATTTTATTGAAGATTTTTGCATCAGTGGTTCATTAGGGAGAATGGCCTGTAGTTTTCCTTTTTTGTGTTGTCCTTATTCGGTTTTGGTATAGTTGTAATGTTGGCTTCATAGAAACGTGTTTGGTATTATCCCTTCATTCTCAATTTTTTGGAAAGGTTTGTGAAGGATAGGCCACTAATTCGTCTCTGAATGTTTGGTAGAATTCATTTTTAAATCCATCAGTCCTGGGCTTTTTTGTTTTGGGAGGTTTTTGATTACCATTTCAATTTCGCTGCTGTAATTGGTCTGTTTAATGTTCTATTTCTTCTTTATCTAGCTTTGGGTGATTGTAGAGTTGTAGGAATTGTGTCCATCTCCTCTAGATTGTTGAATTTGTTTCCATATATAACTGTTCATAGTAGTTACTGATTATTATTATGATTTCTGCTGGTCCGTTGTGATTTCTCCTCTTTCATTTATGATCCTGTTTATTTGTGCTTTCTCCCTTTTTTCCCTTGTGAGCCTGGCTAGGTGTCTATTTTATTTATTTTCAAAGAAACCAGCTCTTGGTTTCATTGATCTTTTGATTGTTTTTTTAGTTTCAATTTCATTATTTCTGCTTTGGTTTTTATTCTTTTCTTCTACTGGTTCTGGGGTTTTTTTTGTTGTTCTTTTTCTAGATCTTTGAGCTTCGAGATTAGGTTGTTTCTTTGAGTTCTTTTCTTGTTTTTTTGATGTAGCTTCTATTGCTATATATTTTCCTCTTATTACTGCTTTTGCTGCATCCCATACATTTAGGATATTGGTGTCCTCCTTGTCATTCATTCAAAGAATTTTTAATTTCTTCTTTGATCTCCTCGTAGTCCAGTGGTCTTCCAGTAGTGTTTTTTAATCTCCATGAGGTAGGATAGTTCCTTGCCTTCTTTTTATGATTTATTTCTAGTTTGATGCCTTCGTGGTCAGAAAAGATGGTTGGTATGATTTCAATCTGGTGTATCTGTTGATGTTTGTCTTGTGCCCCAGTATGTGATCGATCCTGGAGAATGATCCATGTGCGCTTGAGAAAAATGTGTACTCCGTTTTTTTTTTTGGGTTTAGTGTTCTATAGATGTCTGTTAAGCCAAATGCTCTAGGTCCTTATTTAGAG
Source organism: Talpa occidentalis (assembly GCF_014898055.3). NCBI lineage: Eukaryota > Metazoa > Chordata > Mammalia > Eulipotyphla > Talpidae > Talpa > Talpa occidentalis. Next base: position 3,856 of record NW_023603960.1, on the reverse strand, counting down.
CTTTAGTTTTCTTTACTTATTTTTTGTCTTGTTGATCTATCCATTGTTGATAGTGGTGTGTTGAAGTCTCCCACTACATATGTGTTTCTCTGATGTCTGTTTTCAGAGAGGACAACAGTTGTCTGATATATTGGTGCTCTTTCGTTTGGTGAGTATATGTTAATGAGTGTTATTTCTTCTTGAAGTATTGTCCCCTTAATCATAATGTAGTGACCATTGGGGTCTCTTTTATTTTTTTGAGTTTGAAGTCTGTTTTATCTGATATAAGTATAGCTGTTCCTGCTTTCTTTTTGGCCCATTTGCTTGTAGGATTGTTTTCCATCCTTTGACTTTGAGCCTATTTTATCTTTTGTAGCTAAATGTGTTTCCTGGAGACAGCAAAAGGTTGGGTTTTGTTTCTTAATCCAGGCTGCAACTCTGTGTCTTTTATTGAAGAGTTTAGTCCATTTACATTTAGAGTTAATATTGATATGTTAGCATCTGTATTGCCATTATGTTTGTCTTTCCTTTGATTTTATTTATTTATTCTTTTAATAACTTTTTTTTTTTTTTTGGTCTTCTTTCGTTGTTATTCGTCCCTCTGGGTTCTGGCTTTAGGATTCCTTGTAGTATTTTTTGGAGTGGGGGTTTAGTCGCAATGAAATTCCGGAGTTTCTCTTTGTCTGGGAAGGTCCATATTCTTTCTTCATGGAGGAAAGAGAGCTTTGCGGGATAGAGTATTCTTGGTTGGCATCTGTTTTCTTGGAGTCTGTTGACTATGTCCCTCCACTCTCTCCTTGCCCGTAGTGTTTCTTCAGAGAAGTCTGATGTCAGCCTGATTGGTTTTCCTTTGAATGTTATCTGTTTCTTCCCTCTTGTCAGCTTCATTATTTTTTCCTTGTCCTGGATTCTTGGGAGCTTTACTATTATGTGTCTTGCTGTGTTTTCCTTTCATCGTGGAAGTTTGGTGTTCTTCTTGCTTCTTGTATATCAATTTTCAGCTCCTTCTTCTCATTTGGAAGTTCTCTTCAATTATATCCATGAATATTTTCTCTGTTCCTACATCTCTCTCCTCTCCTTCTGGAATTCCTATAACTCTTATATTTCCTTCCTCATGGAGTCAGATAGTTTCCGAAGTCTTTCTTCATTTTTTTCCTTCGTACTTCTCTTTCCTTTTCTTAGTTCTTTTTATTTCTGTGTCTTCAAGATTACTTATTCGTTCTTCCATTTCATCTATTCTGCTTTCATTGCTTTTCCAGAGTTCTTTAGTTCCTCCATTAATTCTTTGATCTCCTGCATTTCTCTTACTTCCCTCTTTAGGGACTCAATTTCCTTCTTCTGATCTATCACTTTTTTAATCATGGCAATTTTAAATTCTCTTTCTGGAAGGCTCAGAAGTTCTTCCAAGTTGCTGTCGTTGCAATCTGGGGAGTGGTTTTCTTTTGTGGTGTGCTTCTTTCCTGAGGAGTTTTTAGGTTGCGTGTGGTTCTTCTACTCCCTACTGTCTGTTTTCTAATTTGTCGTATGCGTTGGGACACTGTGTTGCTCGGACTGACTGACATCTTGGGTGAACTTCTCCGCTCCCCTCTGGCTCTTCCAGGAGCCATCTCTGTCTTCTGGGGAGCTTTCTGCTGGTTTAGGCAGTTTTTACTGAAGAAATGTCCCTGTTCTCAAATGGCGAAGCGGGATGCAGTCCTGCGCCTCCGGTTTCAGGCACACTCTTCTGCGCACCCGGTCTGCCCCGGACGTGGGTGCCTGCTCCCTCTGTGGGCTCAGACTGCTGGTGGAAGGGGCCTGGCGTGGAATAACTTCCCGGCTGGCCACTGGGTCCTCCAGAAACCTTCTGCCCTTTTCAAGCAGTCTTAAGAAATGTCCTGTTTTATAGGGTGTTAGTGACTTTTTTTTTCCTGGTCACTAGGTGGCGCCAGAGATCTCTCCTATTGTCCTTCGGGGGCTGTTTTTCGCCTCCCCCCACCCCGTGGGACAGAGAACAGAGCGGGAATGGTAGGGTACACCTCAACAGCTTTGGGGTGCTGTGTCTGCCTTGTGCCCCACCGTCGTGGAGAAACCACGCCCCGAATTTTCGTGCCCCGGGTCTCAGTTCAAAGCCCTCAGTTCCAGGACGCGGGCTGTAGCCCAGTTCAGTGGCGCGGGAATGGCGCCTTTTGCACAGCTCCCGTGCCTGGGCGCCTGGTTCCTGCTCACTCAGGAGGGACCTTCACCTCAGTGAGGACCTCCCCGCAAGCCTAGGTCGTCTCCCCGCAAGCCTAGGTCGCAGGCGCAGGGACCTGGGCAGCCGCGATCCAGGTCTGCACTTGCTTTTCAAGCGCGCCGAGCGCGCCGCTCTCCGTGCAGCTTACCGGCAGCCCGGGCTGTGTGCGTCTCCCGGGGTCTTTGTTCTTCTCTAATGGCGCCCGGAGCCGTTCGCTCACCGCCGCGGCGGATCCTGCAGGGTTCGCCTCAGCTTCCCGTTCACGGGGTGTGGTGGCTGCAATAGTTCCTTTCCACTCACAGTCCGCTTGCTGCGTCGTTTGTTCTTGTGGCCGTTGGGTTTGTTTCCTCCTCTCTGCTGGTCGGAGAGTGCCGCCTCTGTGGGCGGGGGAGGGGAGCAGGGTTCTGTGCTTCCCTCCCTTCTGGTCCTCTTTTATGGCCACTTTCTTCTTCGGGCAGTTCGCTGGCGTCACCCGTTTATCTTCCGTGTCCCAGTTCTCACTGGGACCTGCCGCTTTTCCTCCCTATTCACTTTTTTTAATGGGAGATCTTACTCGCAGCGTTCTCCTCGCCGCCATGTTGCTCCGCCCCCTTGGTTGGTATGATTTCAATCTTGGTGTACTGTATGTTTGTCTTGTCCCAGTATGTATTGATCCCCGAGAAAGATCCATGTGCACTTGAGAAAAATGTGTACTCAGATTTTTTTTGGGTTTAGTGTTCTATAGATGTCTGTTAAGCTCATGAGCTCTAGGTCCTTATTTAGAGCTTTGGTGTCCTTACTTATTTTTGTCTCATTGATCTATCCATTGTTGATAGTGATGTGAAGTCTCCTACTACATATGTGTTTTCTCTGATGTCTGTTTACAGAGATGATAATAGTTGTCTGATATATTTTGGTGCTCCTTCATTTGTGAGTATATATTAATGAGTGCTATTTCTTCTTGAAGTATTGTCCCTTGATCATAATGTAGTAACCGTCTGGGTCTCTTTTTACCTTTTTGAGTTTGAAATCTCTTTTATCTGATATAAGTATAGCTGTCCCTGCCTATTTTTTTGGTCCATTTGCTTGTAAGATTGTTTTCCATCCTTTTACTCTCTATTTTTATCTTTTGTAGTTAAGTGAGTTTCCTTGAGACAGCAAAAGGTTGGGTTGTGTTTTTTAATCCATTCTGCAACTCTGTGTCTTTTTATTGAAGAGTTTAGTCCATTTACATTTAGGGTTAATATTGATATGTTAGCATCTTTATTTGCCATTTTGTTTGTCTTTTCTCTGGTTTTATTATCTATTTTAAAAATTTTTTTGTCTTGTTTCGTTCTTATTCATCCTTCTGTCTTTCTGGCTTTAGGATTCCTTGTAGTATTTTTTGGAGTAGGGTTAGTTGTCATGAAATTCTGGAGTTTCTTTGTCTGGGAAGGTCCTTATTCTTTCTTCATAAAGGAAGGAAAGCTTTGTGGATCAAGTATTCTTGGTTGGCATTTGTCATCATGGAGTCTGTTGACTATGCAAAATGGATCAACTCTTATCGAGAAAAATAGAGATGTAGAAACTCTCCAATAAACCATAGATGAGAAGGATCAGCAACTTACAGGAATTAGTTTAGTATGGCTGAGAAAATGAAGAAACAACTTAATGAAGAAAAGTTCTCTCTTAGAGTGGAAATTAAGA
>NW_023603958.1:0-5097 GCF_014898055.3 Talpa occidentalis | reverse complement strand
TCATATTCATGACCTAGTTCTTACTTATATACTTATATACTTGCTGCAACCATACTTTTTTTATTGATAAAAAGGAATAGAAGTTGCACAGCAGTCACAGTATTATTGCAAATTTAATTCATGAAGTTTTCTGTCACTAAATTTCTTGTGACAGTCTAGACTATTGTGATGTCCCCCCCGCAATGTCTAGTTTTTTCTGAAACAGATATCAGTTCCACCAAGAAGAGCAGTGCCACATCCAATCATGACCTTCTACTTCCCCCAAAACTGCATATGGCATTACAGAGACAGTTGAGTTTTATAAATTTTACATACACAAAAAAGTCTCGACACCTTTCTGAGCAGGTTAGAGGCAGACAGTCTCAAGTGCCTATTCCTCTTCATCCCTAATGCCTGAAAAAAGTCCTAGCAAAAAACAAGCTTATGGGGCACTGGTAGTAGATCTATGAGGCTGTTTGATATGTGGTGAAAACAGACTGCATTTCAGCTTCCTGAATAAATGTGTGTTATCTAGAATTCACATATGTGGCTTTCAATATTTTAGATAACAAAATAAATAAATTTTGGTATTTGTTGATTTTTTTGCTGATATTATAATTTATTATTGGCCAGAGAATCATGTGTCCTTTTTTTAGTTCTTCTTTCTTATAACTACAAAGGTAATTTGTTAACTCTCATTTTCATTCCGTTACTGTAAACTCATTAACAAGTAGTTTTCAGGTAATATGGATATTTACTTAACATATATTTTATCATGAGGCAAATCATCTCTTTAATGTGTCATTTAAACTGTTACTGCATCATCATTGAGAAGTAAAACATAGGAGAAGAGCAGTTTAAATATCTTCTCTGTGTCCTACTAACAGGTTTCAGGTGGGGTCATAAACAAAAAGTGCGTTTTCAGCCTGCATCTATTTTCTTGTCAAAAGCAGCTAGTGGGCCTCCCCGGTGGCGCAGCGGTTGAGCGCTGGGTTGCGAAGCTGCCCGCGGCCTCTGCAGCGCCGGTTCGATCCTCGGCTGCTCCCCGGCCACCAGAGGAGGGTCCCACATGGCGTGCAGACCTCTCCTGCCGCCCGCTGCTCCCCTCAGCGGTGTACTTCGGTCCTTCTGCCTGCTCTGCTCCCGGCTCTGGCTCTGGTGAATTCTCTCACCCTCCCGCGCTTCTGACTGTGCCCAGTGCATGTATAAACAAAACAAACAAACAAACAAACCAGCAAACAAATAATAAAGCATGCCTCTATAAAAAAAAAAAAAAAAAAAGCAGCTAGTATTTGGCGAAACTTCTTGACAGAGTTGATAAGTATGCAGAAGAATAATCATGATTAAACTCCAACATGAATTTTATAAAATAATCTTAATGCTTTATTTAAAAATTATTTCTACAAAATATTATATAATAATGGTCGGAAGCAGTTTCTATGCATATGTATTTATAACAAAATATAAATATATCTTATATAATTATATTCAAAATTTATATATGAATGTTTGTAAATCTATATACATATGCACATATCACATGTAAATATATAAATTTAATGAGATATTGTATACATATGTACATATATTTTTTCATCCAGATAAGCCAGATAATCATACAATTGACTGTCCATTACAAATTATTTAAAAATATTTTATTAGGAAAATGCTGTACTTTCCATGTTTAATTTGTTCTTCTATTTATTTTATATACCAATTTGATATTTCACATGTTAGCAAAAACTGCCCATGTATTTCACTTTACTAGGTGACAATGCTTGGGTTTTTCTGATATTCTCCTATAAGTCAATAATGCAGCAGCATTTTGTGACATCTACATTGCAGTGCCCAGATTTCAATATGAAGAAAATGGAAAAAAGTAGCAATTAACTTTGTTTGGTATTTTGCTGCTGGAACATAAAATATTGATAGCTCAATTAAAAATACGAGCTCAAATGAAATGTGCTTGCACACTGTGAATTTATATGTGATTCATAAAAAGCAGCTTTTCTGCAGCCTCTTTCAATGGGATATTGTAGAATGAGGATCCAAGGCTGGGAAGCGGGAGAACAAGTCCTCTGCCAGCTCTGCCAGGAACTAGCTGTGTCATAGTGGCAAGACACTTCCCCTCTGGAGATCTCAGTGATTTCATTTGGAACACGACAAAGTAAAATTGCACAATTGTTGTCATGTCTAGATTTTTAAAAAAAGCAAATGCTGTATGATTATTTGGGAAGGAGGCTTAAATTTCAATTATCTTCACACAGTTGTACAAACCACTAAAATTGAAGCACAGCTAACAACGTATCAAAATGCGATGGTTTTACATGTTAGTGAGATGCTTGTAGTAAATAAGTGTAAGTTGGAATAGTAAGAAGAAGATTGCTTTATGATTGTCAATCTAGAAAAATATGAAAGTTATTATCCAGATAAAAGTGGCAAAGGGGTGACAGATAATGGGAAACATAAAGCCAATGAACTGTGATATCTGGATTATCCATTCTAATTCATTATTTTAAACTAAATGAGGTAATTTCCTTCTTGTTGATATCTTTAAGACCAGCAAATGTTTTTTCTACTCTTCTAAATCTAGATAAGTTTTTCTATATAAGTTGCTGCACTACAAGGACAGAAATATAATGTACTTGAACTTTGTATTTAGCAATGCAATGATATAGTGCTTGGACTTCATGAAATATGATTGATGTCATTTATAATGTGTCCCTCTGCGGCTCTGTTAACCCCTTCCTCATATGGAGAATTAGAAAACAATAATTTTTCCAGCAAATGTGTGTGAACCCTGGAATGAGCACTTTATCAATCTAAATTAGATCGTAAGTATTTTGTTCAGTGAAGCATAGGCTATGGTTCATTTGTTCAGTAACATTTAATAATTATCATGTTAAAATAGCAGCACTTCCTGAACTTCTTAAACTCATTGGTCAATCCATGAATCAATCCATATCTCTCTGTAGAGAAGCAGAATAAAAATTAATGTTCCTATGAATGTATTAACAGAATATGTATTTACTACCTTAAGTTTGAATGAACTAAAAAATTTCTCAAAGGATATTCTAGAATTCAATATCCTTTGTACCGCCTGGATGGGGAAAATATAACTTGCTTGCTTATAGGGCATTGTAAGTTATTTCAGTAAAATATTTATCTGCCAGATATTATTCATATTGCACTTAATAATTTTAATATGACCTCAGCTTTTGAGTTTGTATTACATGTTATATGCTTTCAAATCATGGATATATTTCAAGTAAATGTTTAGGTAAAATGCAAACGAGAGCTAAGTGAGAATGAACAAAGAGATTCAAAAAGAGCTCCCCCTTTGCAGTAAATATTCCAGAAAAAAAAAATGGAGAATGGCCAAAAATTTATGGCATGTTAATAGAATTATTTCTGAAAACCATTTTTTTTCCAAAATGAAGTATCTGTCATTCTTCACATTCCATCTACCTAGCTGATCTATAAATGAACTGAAGAAGGGATTTTGATCTTTCCTAAGAGTGTTTTGTCAATGATCAGAAAGAATGGATTCCATTTCTTTCTGAGTTGAACCAGAATGTCACAAATCAAGAAAGATGAAGTGTTTCAGCAAATGGGGTAGTGAATACACCTAACTTTTACAAGCTGGTGTGGTATTGTATTTTTCATTCTTTTTTTTTTTTCCAGTATATGTGTAAAATGTATTGATAAAAGAATCTGTGCACCTCTGACACTATTGGAAGCAAATGGAAATATCACGGGGAGAGAATGAAGTTGAGGTTAGCAGGATCATTCCTAACTAAAGCATTCATGAAACATAAAACAAGTTGGGCCAGTTTTAAAATTGCCCAAGATAAGACACTCATATACATTCATATGGAAAAAGAAAACTTTCACAATGTTAACTGATCTTTTTTATTATTATTATTAAAGCTTTTCCAGTCATTTTTAGCTTCAAAAGTTTCACTTTGGAATTTTGAAATGTTCTTTAACTTACTAAAGTCTTTATTTAATTGTATGGGTATAGAAAGTATTGTGCATATTGTCTCATATACACATTTATTTCTCTAAACAGAATTTATGAAATACCTTAATTATTTAAGTCATGAATGAAGATACAGCCTGTTTCTCTACAAAAAAGTATACTTTTAATATTTCTAACTCAATTTCACTTCCTTTGGTATAGAGACTACTATTACCAATAAAAACATATATATATTTCATTACAGAATTCCAACATGCCAATTAATAATCATCAGTATATATTAATTTACTTTAAAAAAAAATTTCTAGGAGATTGGGACCCAGTGAGGATACTTTTGTAGATCTCAAAATCCAAAATGTTATTAGGAATCAGCTAGCATCTCTCTAAATTTCACTTTTATATTTGGACTATGCTAGAGCTCAAATTTTCTTTTATCTCACACCTTTGCTGACAGTGGTCTTTCATTTTCAGCAGTTCAGGTCTCCTGTTGGTCTATTTTCATATGCAGCTTTCTTCATTTCTTTGTCCCAATTTCTCATCATTTTTTTTTTCTAGTTAAAAAGCATTTTGTTATATAATTCCTTGACAAGCATATTAATTGGTAATGCTAGCTGCTGTAACAATTACACCCCACATTGAATGATGGATTAAACATATTTGAGGCTATATGTTTTCTTGTTTACTTATTGCTCCGCATAAGTTTTCCTGATCTCAGATCTTTTTAAAGAATTTTTTGGGAAAGAGGCTAACAAGGGCTTTCTCCTTATCTTAAAAAAAAAAAAAGGATTTTCTTTTACACTGTCATCCCAGTCAGAAAGGAGAGAACATAGCAGAGTACTCTGAGAGTTTTTAGTAAGTGAATCTACAACCGTTTTGTCAATTAAACATATGGTCATACTTATTGAAAAGCAATGGGCAGTGCAGCCAGGCTAAGGATAGGAAAGGGAAGAAAGACATTTATATGAATAGCCTGTTGTCTCTGTGAAACAGAGCATGGCACTAAATGCTATTTGTAGTCCATTTTACCCTACCACAAACACATATACCCCCCAAATCTTTACTTTCTAATGAAAATGGTCACTAAACATTGGTTTTTTTTTTGTTTGTTTTTATTTTCAAGGTATCAGTATATTTTA
>NW_023603957.1:0-5102 GCF_014898055.3 Talpa occidentalis | reverse complement strand
CCTCTGCCCCAAATTCATATTCTGAAACCTTATTTAAAATGGGTTAAAATTTTAGTTTCCTTAAGCAAACCCCTCATCAGTAATTTGGTAGAAAATGATATAATTTAGTCTTATAAAAGATATAAAGGACAGCCTGTTATCAAAGCACACTTGAATATAGTCTCAGAGATAACAAGTACAGCATCTACTTTCCTCCACTAAGCAGAAATAAATATAAAAAGAATTTTTCAAAAATACTTAGCACTCCCAATGGAATCTTCTGACATCTGCACACAGGATCTTTGGGACAGAGGTATGGAAGAGAATAAATATGTGGTAGAAAGCCCTTTTAACACAACCTGCTCTAAGAAATCCATGAAATAAAATCCATGTTGTTGGAAAATTCTGACTTGAGATGCAAATATTTATAAAGACTATGGTTTAAAGACCATCTATTTTAGGAGGGAAAATATTCAGTAAACTAACACAGCAACAAACTAAAATGCAGGGTGAGAAGATAATAGGTAAACCATTTCCACCAGAATAAGAAACTGTACTTTTGAGGGTTATTTTTAAAAATGCAAAGCATTCATTTTTTTATTCAAGATGTTAAAGAATCATTATGCAGAGAAAAGAGTGTTTGGTAAAACACAAGCAAATATATATGAACAAGGCTGTTTGGCTGTATTCACATGACATATCTATAGTTTGGGTGGCACAGCCTCCATTCACTTTAAGTCAATACAGAACTAGGTATGTTAAGCCTAGAAATATCTTATTCTAACCAACCCCTTTGTCTCATCCATGATGAAGGTGAAGCATCTGAGGGTGTAAGTAAAACCTGACTGCATTATAATTATAAAAACAAAATGAATTATAAAATGCAAAATGAATTATAAAACCCAGCACATAAAAATTCAGGCATGTTCCAGTATACCACATTAATTTGTAGAGATATGATGATGATAATTAATTTGAAAGAGGATCTAGGGGGTAGGTCCCTGTGCTATCACCACTACAGCCTGGGTTCGATCCCTGGTCAGGGAACTGACCCACATATGGCACAGCAAACCTCTCCTGTTTTACCGACTGTTCCCCTTGGCAGTGTATTTCAGTAAAATCAGCCTGCACTGCTCCCCATTCTGTCTCTGATGAATCCTCTTGACATTCACCCCCGCCCGCACCTCTGGCCTATACCCCAGTTCTTCTATGCACACACACAAAAAATAAAAAGGAATTTTTTTTTAACTTTGAAAGAATATATTCACAGTAGCCACAAGCTATCAGAAGTCTTGGGGGAAAAAAATCTCAGCCCAAAAAAGACTGAGAATGTTATGGAGAAAACTATTAAAATGTAAGTGAAGGATCTAAAAGAAGACATCCTCCAAATCCACAAATGAAACATCCTAATGTTGAAAAGACCTTAAAACCCCCTGCCCTAAATAATCCCCACTCTAGCATGTCATCCAAATAAGACCATAATAAATGAAACAATAATATTCTTGTATGTTGTGAGTGATAATGGCAAAGAGACAAGGAGGAAATAAAGTGAGATAAACCAGAAAATGGAGCCTTCTTACCCAAGTAATTTAAACTTTAAAAGCAAGTTTCTAACCTGTACTCCTATGTTTATTGCAGCACCATTTACAATAGCCAAAATATGGAAATAACATAAAATGTCCCAAAACAGATGAATGGATTGAGAAGATGTGGTATGTGTACACAATGGAGTACTACTCAGCAATCAAAAGGAATCAATAAACTCATGTCATTCACAGCAACATGGAATGAGCTAGAAGGGATTATGTGAAGCAAAATATGAAGGAAAAAGATAAATATCTGGTTTCACATATATGTAGAATACGGAGAAACCAAACAAAGGGCTGGGAAGAAGACAAAACTTGCAACCTGTCCTTAGAGATGAGGCACATAGGAGAAGGGTCAAAACAGGGGAAGAAAGAACACAAGGGACTGTAGAGACAGATCATGGGGGTTATGGTGGTGGAAGAACTACAGGGGCTACACCTGAGGGGAGAAAATCAAATACTGTCCAAAATTAACAATGATGTAAGAAAAAAATAAAATTCTTAAAAAAGAACCATTGAAACTCCCTCAACTAATAATAATAATAATAATAATAATAATAATAAATGCATGTTTCTAGTCTTCTATGCCCAGCCAGCACCTTTCCTTCTACATTCATTATTTTCACAAGTTCATATGTCCCTCAGATGATTTGTGTTAGGTGCATTTCTCTATTTTTGCTTTTAAAATCATTAAGAGATTTTAAACTACAAAGTGAACTTTGGAAACAAAGTGGGCAGGCCAGAAACTAATTTAACTTAATAATTTTACAGCTAGCCAAACACTTGTATAAAGTCTGCACAACTTGCAACTCAGTCTTCTGCCACAAAATCAAGTAAAGATGTTGCTGGTTTAACATCATACAAACTATCCTTCTAAGTCCTGAATGATCAAGAACAAGGTCAGACCTCCAGGAGACCAGAAAGATACTGTGTCATAACATCCTAATGAAAGTTATAAATTAGAACTAAAGTCAAGCCAAATTAGTATCTTAGAGGTAAAGAAGGGACTGGACTGGGCAAATGAAAATGAAAAATGAGACCTGACCCTGCAATATTAACTTCCTATTAGTGGGTCTCCAAGTTAAAAATGCCATGAGTAAATTTCGACACCGTGAAGTAGGATAAGGCAGAATAATTAACAAAAGTAAATATTTAACCAAAGCAACCATAGTTTCTGAGAGTTTAACAAAAAAAAGGTAACTAAAAACACACATAGGACTTAAGATTAAGGCCCTACTATAAACTGGGAAGCAAGCAATTGAAACTTCTAACAGTCAGTCACCTAATGTTTAATTTACACAGGATCCAGAGCTGCTGCAATTTAAATTTCAGTGTGAAAGAAACATCAATTCCAAAGAACACCTGCACCCCTATGTTTATAGCAGCACTGTTTACAATAGCTAAGCTTTGGAACAGCCCAAATGCCCAAAAATAGATGACTGGATCAAGAAGATGTGGTACATATATACCATGGAATATTACTCAGCATTCAAAAAAGATAAACACATGCAATTGCAGCAACATGGATGGCGCTGGAAGGGATCATGCTCAGCGAAATAAGCCAAAAGAAAAAGAAAAATACCGGATGGTCTCACTCATAGCAGGATCTAGAAAACTTAAATAAGGGATCAGGAAAATGAATAACTATAAGAAAGTGAAAATCAAAATCAAACAAAAAACTATGAACCAGAGACACTTTTTGTGGGGTGGGGGGCCGGGAGGGAGGGATTGGGGTCAGAATGGGGCATGTGCAGTTGTATGGGGAATATAAAATAAATTTATTATTTAAAAAAAAAAAAAAAAAAAAGAAAAGAAGGTAGACACTCCACCTGACTCTGAGTTCTGCCAATGGCCATTTCCAAATGTTAAGTATTAACAATATATTAAATGTTCCTTGAAAGCAAATAAATAAATAAAATAATAAATTTCAGTGTGAAGACTGTGGCAAAAGGCCTTTTTGGTGTCGGGGAAAAAATAATTGGAAACAGTGTAGACATTCTGTGAGGAGGCAGTGAGACAGTCTGTATTCAGTGGTGTGGTCACATGAAGAAAATGCTGTGACTGAACGTACCACGTGAGCTTCGTGGCCTCAACATGACTTGGTAACCACCAGAGCCAATCACTGTAGTGATCTCGCCCAGCCAGTTACCAGAAAACTTCACTAAATCTATAGTTTGGAATAAAACAACTACAGAGTCCATGTCTGCACTTGAAGAGGAAGAATCTTGCAACATGACAGAGCTTCCCCAGGTCAAAGAATGAACTTTATCCTCTCTTGGGAGGTAACTGGATAAAATGCTTCAAGTAAAAGCCCAATGGTCAGAGGCAAACTAAGGTTGGATAAACTTACACACATTAATGAGTAAAGCAATAAATTTCAAACTCACTGGTGTTCAGAAGAATATTCTAATTCCTTAGTTCAACAGTACATTGTTGAATTGGCCATCTGTCAAAAGTATATTTTGACAATCTCTTTGACTGGTTTCCCAATTCTTAAACTTGAGTTTTCCTAAGGCCCTATCTGCTTAGTCAACTACTCCCTGCATCACTCTTTGCAGGGACCAGATATCTGCAATCAGATGTACCTCCAAGCTTCATCTTTCCGACCCTAATGTTCCCCATCCAAATTAAACAGATTATATTCTTCCTCTGCCAAACCTCTTCTACCCTAGATTCCATTGTTGCCTAAAAGCCACTACTTGGGATAAACCATAATTGATCAACTACCAAAGCCTCCATTCTAATTCCCCAAACTGAATCCCTCACATTCATAATTTTCTTCTATGATGAAATGGGTGTCACAAATTAGTAACTGCTATTTATTTAATAAGTTTTGTGTGTCAGTACTACTGCTGCTTAACATCTATCATTTCATGGCCTCTTCCCACGCCTCCCCTTTCTGGTATTGACCAGAGTATGTAATAGTAATTCTCATTACACTTTTCTAAGGTCAGTTCCTTGATTATTTTTTAAATGTAGTCCTCCATAACTTCTACAGGCAAAATTAACTCCTCCCTCCTCTTACTTCTACAACATTTTTTTTTATTCCCAACATGTAGCCCATACTCTATATACATATACACCTATATGTATTTCTCCTTCCCTCCCTGTAGTCTATATATTAATATATATATTTAATATATATACACTCTCACACATATCAGTGAGCCTACTATAGATCGTAGAAAAAAGTCATCCTATCTTTTGATGTATTTAGATACAAACACATGTTTGTATACCTGTAGGGAAAGACTATTTGTGTAGCAAGTTTTTACTATTTCTGTTCCTAGCTCTTTCCTTTCTTAGCCATTCTTACCTATATCCTACAACTCTCTATAGGATTTTTAAAAATTACACTGAACTCAAAGTAAAATATTCCAAAATGTTAACGTAAACAACATGGCAACTAGTACTACAGTTAGGATCAACCATATGACACCCAATAGGTATGTTAACTACACAAATGGTCTTGTCTATATTTAAAGACATAGGGCTTTTCACTGTGCTTTAAGTAGCAGAATGATCCCCTCTGTCCAG
>NW_023603956.1:0-5103 GCF_014898055.3 Talpa occidentalis | reverse complement strand
ATGTTTTTCTTTCCACAGCATCCTTCCTATCTATGACCTCAATCTCTAAACAGGAGATAAAGAATATGTTTCATTTTATGTCCACATTTTTTCCTTTGTAGGTCAACTCTTTCTTCTGTATGTAAGACACAGTTTTTAAAATTTGAAACTGAACAACAAATGTAAAAGGATGTATCTAGCCATTCATTATTTTCCTATTATTTTTCATTTATCATAGATGGCCTTTAAATTCCACACATCTTTAAATTAGGAAAGATTTCTCCTACTGTTAATTAATTGCTTATATTTGTTCTGGCCTATGTATTAGAAGTAATTGCTATCTTTCTGTTAAATCATATACCCTATATATTTCTCAGTTTTTTTCTTATGTATCTTGGGAGGTGTTCTCAAGCTTATTCTTCAATTCTCTTCTTCAGTTTTCTGTCCTGTCAAGGTGATAATTAATTCTATGATTATAATTTTTAAGCAATAATTCCATCACCTCATACAGCTTTTGATTTCTTATTCCAGTGGAGCTAATGCCTTTAGTGCATTTTCTTATCCATATTTTATCTTCAATTTCATAAGATCCACATTTTCTTAACTCTCATTGAGAGTGTGAACTTGATATTTTCTTTTATCTTGAATTTTTAAATTTTAATTAATTTATTTATATATTTTGCATCATTATTCATTTTTAAACAATGTGTGCTGTTTCCCCCCCACACACACACACTCAGGTGTAGTCCCCATAGAAATTCCTTCACCAATTCACTGGTGCACCATCACCACAGTCCCCTGTGCTCCTCCTTCCCTCCCTTCGATCCCTCTCCTCCCCTCCCCTGCAGGATGTCTCAGGTTTATAATTGTCTGTTTTTTTTTTATTGTTATCATTTTCTACCCTGATGTCTTATTTGGTTCTCTTATATTCCTCCTATAAATTAAACCATCCAATATTTTTCTTTTTCCTTCTGACTTATTTTTCTGAGCATAATCCCATCTAGTTCAATCCATGTTGCCTCGAATGGCATTTGTTTATCTTTTTTGATTGCTGAATAGTATTCCATTGTGTATATGTACCACATCTTCTCCATCCATACATCTATTTTTGGGCTTTTGGGTTGTTTCCTGGCTTTACCTATTATAAATAGTGCTGCAATAAACATGGAGGTACAGGTGTTCTTTGAATCAATGTTTTTGTGTCCTTTGGGTAGATCCCTAGTAGTGGAATTGCTGGGTCATATGGTAGCTCCATTTTTAATAGACTGAGGAAACTCCAGACAGCTTTCCATAGTGGTTGGCCCAGTTTGCACTCCCACCAGCAATATAGGAGAGTTCCTTTTTCATCACATCCTCGCCAACATTTGTTGATATGTGCCATTCTCATTGGTGTAAGGTGGTATCTCATTGTGGTTTTGATTTGCATTTCCCTGATTACAAGTGATGTCAAACATTTTTTCATATGCCTGTTGGTCATTTGCATTTCCTCTTTGGAAAAATTTCTTTTAAGTTCTTCTGCCCATTTCTTGACTGGATTGTGTATTTTGTTTTTGTTGAGTTGTGTGAGTTCTTGTATATTGACAAAGGCGCAAAGAATATGCAATGGAACAAACACAGTTTGGATTTATGCTTCCATTATTTTCATTCTATAACTTTTTTTTTAAATTGAGGTAACATTGGTCTGTTTTTGTTCCAGTACCACACTGTTTTAATTTTGGCTTTGTAGTATAGTTTGAAGTTTGGAAATGTGATACCTCCATTCTCCTTTGTTTTTGTCAGTAGGCCTTGGCTATTCTTTTTTTTTTTGTGTGTGCGTGGTTCTATATGAATTTCATCAGTATTTGTTCTATTTCTTTCAAGAACATCATTGAGATTTTTAATGGAATAGCATTGAATCTATAAATTGCTTTTGGTAGGATGGCCATTTTAATAATGTTAATTCTTCCAATCCATGGGCACAGGATGTCTTTCCATTTCTTGTGTCTTCTTCTATTTTTTTTAACAGTGTTGTATAATTTTCTTGGTATAAGAACTTTACCTCTTTTGTTAGGTTTATTCCCAAGTATTTGATTTTTTTTGTTTAAATTATAAATGGGATAGTTTTCCCTGGAAACAACCCAAATGCCCAAAAATAGATGACTGGATCAAGAAGATGTGGCATATATACACAATAGAATATTATTCAACAATCAAAAAAGATAATCTCATGCCATTCACAGCAACATGGATGGAGCTAGAAGGAATTATGCTCAGTGAAATAAGCCAGAAGGAAAAAGAAAAATATTGGATGGTTTCACTTATGGCAGAAATATAGGGGAGCCAAATAATATATCAGTGTAAAAAAAAATAATAACAGTACAAAACACAACAAAGCAAAAATGGACAATTATAAATCAGAGACATCCTGCAGGGGAGGAGCAGGGAGAGGGATCAGAGGGGAGGGAGGGAGGAGCACATGGGACTGAGGTGATGGTGCACGGGTGCATTGGTGAAGGATACTCTATGGGGACTACACCTGAGGGGGTGGGGGGAAACAAATATTGTTTAAAAATGAACAATAATGTAAAAATTTTTTAAAAATTAATATAAAAATAAAAGGAAAGGAATTATTTAGGATGTAAAAAAATAAAAGGAATGGTTTTCTTGATTTCTTCTTGTTCAGATTGATTGTGTATAGGAAGACTACTGATTTTTGTGTGTTGATTTTGTATCCTGCTACAAGCTAGTTGATTATTTTGATTAGTTTTCTGTGGAGTATTTAGGGTTCTCTATATATATTATCATATTATCTGCAAATAGTGATAGTTTTACTTCTTTTTTCCCTATTTGGATTCCTTGTATGTATTTCTCTTGTCTTACTGCTCTGGGTAGGACCTCCAGTATTATATTGAAGAGTAGTGGTAAGAGAGGACATCCTTGTCTTGTTCCTGATCTAAAGACCTTCAGCTTTTCACTGTTGTGGGTTTGTTGTATATGCCTTTTATCTTGTTAAGGTATGTTTCTTCTATCCTGAGAATTTTAAGGGCCTTCATCATAAATGGATGTTGGACTTTGTCAAATGCTTTCTCAGCATCTATTGATATGATCATCTGGTTTTTATTTTTCTTTTTGTTGATGTGTTGGATTACACTGATGGATTTTCATGTGTTAAACCATCCTTCTGCCTCTGGGATAAATCCCACTTGATCATAGTGTATTATCTCTTTGATGCATTGTTGGATTCTGTTGGCAAGGATTTTTGTTGAGGATTTTTGCATCAGTGTTCATTAGGGAGATTGGCCTGTAATTTTATTTTTTGTGTTGTCTTTGTTTGGTTTTGGTATTTGTGTATTGTTGGCTTCGTAGAACATATTGGTAATATTCCTTCTTTTTCAATTTTTCGAAAGAGTTTGTGTAAGATAGGCACTAATTCATTTCTGAACATTTGGTAGAATTCATTGGTGAAGCCGTCTGGTCCAGGGCTTTTGTTTTGGGGGAGTGTTTTCATTACTGCTTCAATTTCACTGCTTGTAATTGGTCTGTTTAGGTGTTCTATTTCTTCTTTATCTAGATTTGGATGATTATATCATTCTAACAATTTGTTCATCTCTTTTAGATTGTTGAATTTGTTTGCATATAAGTGTTCATAGTAATCTCTGATTATTATTTTGATTTCAACTGAATCTATTGTGATTTCTCCTCTTTTGTTTGTGATCCTATTTATATGTGTTTTCTCCTTTTTTTTTTCTTTGTGAGCCTGGCTAGAGGTTTGTCTTTTTATTTTTTTGAAGAAACAACTTTCAGTTTCATTGATCTTTTGGATTGTTTTTTAATTTCTATTTCATTTATTTCTGCTTTGATTTTTATTATTTCATTTCTTCTACTGGTTTTAGGATTTTGTTTTGTTGTTCTTTTTCTAGTTCTTTGAAATGTGAGATTAGGTTGTTTGAGTTTTTTCTTGTTTCTTGATGTGAGCCTGTATTGCTATATATTTTCCTCTTATTACTGCTTTTGCTGCATCCCATATGTTCTGGAAAGTGGTGTCTTCATTGTTGTTCAACTCAAAGTATTTTTTAATTTCTTTTTTGATCTCCTCTTTAGTCCAGTGGTCTTCCAGTAGTATGGATTTCAATCTCCATGAAGTGGGAGGTTTCCTTGTTTTATTTTCATGATTTTTTTCTAGCTTGATGCCTTTATGATCAGAGATGATAGCTGGAATGATTTTGATCTTAATGTATGTGTTGATGTTTGTCTTGTGGCCCAGTATGTGATTGATTCTGGAGAACAACCATGCATGCTTGAGAAAAAGGTGTACTTAGATTTTTTTGGGTGCAGTGTCCTATAGATGTCTGTTAATGCATGAGTTCCATGTCCATATTTAGAGCTCTAGTGTTTTTGTTTATTTTTTGTCTTGTTGATCTTTCCATTGTTGAGAGTGGGGTGTCGAAGTCTCCTACTATAATGTATTTTCTTTACTGTCTGGTGAACTTGATATTTCTAAAACTAATTAGGTTTCCTGCAAAAATATTTTCTAGTCACATATTCTTCTGAAAACCTCAAGTACAGATTTTCTATTGTTTGTGTTGTACAATGTTTTAATGACTTCCCTACACCCCCAATTTAAAAATATTAATTATCCTTGATAATACATGTGGATAGTTAATACTTAGTAATATATTGATATTAATAACCATTAATTATAATAAAATAATGGATGCATAGATAATAAATATATAATAAAATAACTACGAATTATGGATAAATACAAATATGGTTAAAAAGAGACTCTATTCAGCCCTGGTGAATGCCTGATATGGTTTAAAATGGCTAGTATTAGAATCTCCCATTTGTATATACTAAATGTTGCATATGAAAGCTACCTAGCTCATCATTCTGTTATTTTAGTTTTTATTTATTATGAATCAGTTTATTCTAAGAGATCAGTCCCTTCACCCTTAACAGCCAAGTCTGACTTCGGATCATCAAACTGGGATTTCTGGGGCCTCCCAGTGGCGCAAGGGGTTAAGCACTGCACTATGAAGCAATCCGCAGCCTCTGCAGCACAAGTTCGATCCCCAGCCAGCCAGGGAGCTACCCACATGGTGCAGCAGACCTCTCCTGCCTTCCCTGCTGCTCCCCTCAGCT
>NW_023603955.1:0-5103 GCF_014898055.3 Talpa occidentalis | reverse complement strand
GAAGCAGGGTTTTCAAAACTCCAGAAACTCTCAAAGATAAGGGGAGGATGTGCCTGGCTTCAGGGTTCAAAGTCAGTTGTTGGGGGGCCGGTCCCCTACTTCATCTCTTTGCACACAATGAGAATGAGGCAGAAAAAAACTTAAAGGTTCACAACATTATACACGTTAAACTTTTCTTTTTTGAAGATGTTTCTCCTGCCGGGACCATCAAGTTTGACAGCACACCCTCCACACACAAGCCATTTAGTTTGACAGCACACCCTCCACACACAAGCCATTTAGTTTGACAGCACACCCTCCACACACACGTTGTTTAGAGAGGCAGCTCCATCTCTGCTTCCTCCAAAGGGGAAACGTGTGGAGCAAAACCTGGGCGGACAAGTGAGCGGGAACCACATGCCTTTGTCTGGATGCTCAGACAGGAGGCATTACGCATGCGCACATCTGCCCCCACCATATGCTTCCCAGACTCATGCTGAAGAAGAGACTAATTCTTCATGATTCAAGGGAACCAGGCAGACGCCTCAGTACAGCTGCAGCCAGGGAACCACAGAGCAGGACCTGCAGACTCTGAAGCTTCAAGGGGTTGCTGAAAGCAACTGCGCCTTTCAAAACTGAGACCCTGTTGCATGTTTCTATGTTGCTAGAGGTCAGTGGCTTTCTCTCTCTGCGCCCCTGTATTTTTTTTCAGGTAGTATAATCCTTTCTCCAGTTTCACAATTCTAAACCCTGGTGCCAAATGCCATCTGGTCTTAATAAAATTCATCTAACCTTAAGCAGCAAAACCAGAGAAGACATTTTCATTTGCTTTTAGATTCTTTTTCAATGAATTTCTCTTCTACATATTCATTAGTATATGTTACTTAAATATGTCACATAATCTTAGTTAATAGTGTGTCTACTTGTGGGTAGTATCCATAGTATTCTTAACTAGTCCTTTGAAATTCTTAAATGCTAGCTATCACCTTGGAAAACATCAAATCTAGCAAAAGTGTAGGTGCCCAGAGTGTACTGCCTGTTAAGAGTAAGAAAAACATTTACCACAGCCCCATTTTGCAGGGGAGACCTGAGCTGCTTCCTCCAAACTAGCAACTTGCAGATACTGTGATGAATTTACATCCTCAATTTCTTACTTCGTGAAATCATTCAATTTTAAACTTATATTTTTCCAGATTGTACAACTGGTTTCTCATAAAAATTTATGCAGGGGTTCCCCCAAAGACAAAAGGGACAATAAATACAGCGTGTCTAGGAGCAACTTTCCCTTGCCATGTAAATTTCCAGAGCGGCACTCATTTTATCTGTTTCAATGGTAGGCTTTGCAGCAAGATTTCTTTTAAATATAGGAATATCTTCCTTAAAGAAATTTTGAAAAATTATGAGATTAAAAAAAAAAAATGTCGGAGGACAGTAAATGACTTTGCAAAGTCAAATGGGTCGGCCTGAACTTGCAATGCCACAATCCCTGGGAGGGGCCATCTTTCTAATTTTGCTTTGTCTCTCATAAACTAAATAAAAACAACACCTACTTGATCCTAAACACTCAGTTGAACCCCATATATTTCAACCTATGTTAAAATAAAAATTCAAAATTTAAAACTAGATAACACAGTGCTTAGAGTTACTTATAAAATACAGGTGACTCTTAAAAAAAAAAACATGTTTTGTTGATAGCTACATGAATACCAAGCTAAGAAAATAAGGTCATAAATATCACTCAAATAATATTCACTTCAATATACTTGTGTCCTTAATTATACTAACCTCAATTTCCATAACTGAAACAGGCGTAGTCTCTTAGAATAATACCTTAAAACTCAGACATTCTAGTTTTTCAAATTAAAATATTTCAATATATCAAATTTGTGCAGGGATTTGATTGTCTTTTCACATGTATTTCCTTCATTAGTTTTTTTTTTATTCAGCATTCCTGTCACATCTTTACAGCTTGACAAAAATGTCATTTCCACATCCACCCTTTAAATATGTTCTACTAGGCTTTTAAAGCAATTTAGAAGCGTGTTATAACTGTCTAAATTGAGAAGCTTGAAGTAAAAGAACTACAAGTGATTTACAGCCTAGAAATTATTTGTGAGAGTTTTAGAGTAAGATAAACTTCCAGAAGACTCATGTTTGATACATATTTTAAATTCTGAAGGGTTATGTCCAACTGAAACTGAAGCAGGCTAGCAAAGGGGCAGTCTGCTTACTTAAGCTTGAAAATTCCATTTCATTCAAATTGGATACAGTAGTTAAGCAAAACAATGGGTCTTCTATTTTCTGCCACATGTTATTTTTTTTTAAAAAAAAGAAAAGAAAACCTGTAGGAGAGCTGTCAGAGGGCAGTCTGCTTGTCTGCTCAGTGCAAGGGTTTATGTTTCTGAAAGGTCTCCACCCCTCTCTTAATGCTGAAAATAAATCAATTTCATCTGTTGGTTGTTTTATTTCTAGGGTTTTCCCCCCACTGCTTCCTTTTAGGCCAGTGTCCATAAAGCCATATGGCAGCTGAGCGAAGGAGAGCAGTGAGCTGGGTGTTCAGATCGGAACAAAAGTTGCTGTGGAGTCTCAGGCCATGAATGCATGGGGCACAGTCAATCCAGAAGGGCCCCAGCCCGGTGGTGGGGCTGCGGTGCCCAGCACAGAGTGTCGTGGCTCAAGACATCCGTTCTCTCAGTCCCCATGCCCACGCCCCTTCCCTGTTGTTCTGGGGGCAAAGTCCCATTAGCTGAGGGGAGGTGGCGGTGTGTGGAGGGTCAAGAAAAGCACAAGTGGAGCTTTCTTTCTATTCGTTTCTGATAGCACAGGATGCACGAATCCGGACAGAGTCCGAGTCCATCATGTTTATAAAGACGCAGAATACATAACAGAAAAGGGCCCTAAAACCGTGTCTTGACTCCCTCCAGCTGAACTCTTTTTTTGTTCTCCCATCCTGGAAGATCTTAGGCAGATCCCTAAAGAAAGCCAGAGTAAAACATGGTCTTAGATTTTAAGTTTCTGAGTCATAAATTTGGAAACAGGGATGTGCAGAAATCCCTGAGTCCATGGAACTCCCTCCTCCACTGCTCCCTACACCCTCTTTTTCTAGATTTAGGCGACATCTGTAATCCTTGAGTCCATCGCACCCCCCTCCACACACCTCCCCAATCCTCCATTCCTAGATTTAGGCTAAATATAGATCTTTAAGTGCTGAAGCAGCAAACTTGGGAAACCCTTATGCGTCAAACCTTTTTAAACATATGAAACAATTTCATGACAGGATAAGAATTTTATTGGTCACTAAGTGAGAGTAGTAAGTCATAACATACATAAAGCAATAACCAAAAAGTTTCAGAAGGAGTAAATTCATATATTTGTTCTCTCCTCTCACACCAATGTCTTATGCAGAATTTCACATTTACACTGGCAGGTGGTCAATAAGATGGGGGAATTTACGCTTGCATGATAGTTCCATTTTCCAAAGTGAGAACACGAAAAGAGAGGCAGCTATGAGCAGTAGTTCCTGCCCATTCATCTAAGTGACCCTTCAACTTCCGTCTCGCTAGACGCCTGGCCAGGCAAATGGAAAAGCACCATTGCAATCTCTGAATTCTTTATTTGGTAATGAGATATTAGAATTATTTAAAGAAGTTACAAGCACTTAAATATTTAGGTGATAAAAGAATTAAAAGTATGGAAAAAGAGGTTATCAGAGAATTAGTAATCTAACGTTAGAAAAATCATGACGACCAGGGCGGGGAAAGCTACAGTGGGGCCTGCAGCAGTGAGGCTGACTCACTACATAAAATAGCTCATAAGCCCTTCAAAGTGAAGCCCTCGATCCTCACCTGAGAGGGTGCTGGGCGGGAGGGCCGTGCAGCACCAGCTACACCAGGGAGATGATGGGGTCATCTTACTTACGGGAACAAGCACGGGTAGCAAGGATGGTGTAGCTTCAAAAGAACTAGAACTAGAATGAAAGTGTACTTGACACTTCTCACAATGGCAGCGTGAAGAGGCCAGCAAATCCCCCCACCAGCAACAATTATAAAAACTACCAAATCATTGTAAATAATCCAAGTCAGACAAAAGTTGAGAAATGTTTATTGAAAAAATACTCCCCTGTTGCATAATCATGCAAATGTGACTTTCAGCTTGATTCATTCCTCAGCAGAAGGAGGAGAGCCACCACCTCGCAGCTTGGCTGGCAGACAACAGGCTTCAGGGAGGCACAAAGAGTGGCTTAAATCCTAACTTTGTCCATAAACTTTTCCCAATACTCGGCCTGACCCTTCCATCCCATGTAGACCCTTGACATCCTACAGGGCAGGGAGGGGGCTACACTTGAGAGACTAACTTGCCAGATGAGACTGAGAGTTTGCAGCCATTTACACTGAGGTTGTTCGTTTCTCTGAAAACAGCACCGAGGTCAGAAAGTCAAGTCTTCTCTGCCTTGGACTAGAGGGTTGACCTCTGGGATAGCTGAGCAGTTAGAAATGTACGGGGTGGGGGTGGGGGGGGCTCCCTGGTGGCACAAGGGGTTAAGCACCTCACTGTGAAGCAATCTGCAGCCTCTGCAGCATGAGTTCGATCCCGGGCCGGCCAGTGAGCAACCCACATGGTGCAGCAGACCTTCCCTGTCTCCCCGCTGCTCCGCAGTAGATTTCAGTCAGTTTGCCTGTTCTGTTCCCCGCTCTGTGTCTGGTGAATCCTCTTACCCCACACCTCTGGCCTGTACCCCAGCTCTTGTGTGCATAAATAAATAAATAAATAAATAATAACAATAATTAAAAAAAAAGAAATGTACAGGGGAACCACAGATAAAGAAGTACAGAAAGAGAAACCTCTAAAGTAGGAGTGTCAGTTCTGCCAAATCCACACTGGATCTGTGACCCACACAAACGCTGGCGACCACAGGGCCCAACTGATAAACCAGCTGCCAGGATACCGACCCTGGAGCTGAGGTCCCATTCCTGACCACAGTGGGCGAGCATCTAAATTCCTCTAAACATCTACTTGAATTAACAAGGAAATAGTTCTTGGCAGAAGACAATGGAATCTATAGTCAAAAAATGGTATGTTGCAAAATGCCCGACTGCCAACTAACGAGCAATGGTCAGGTGAAGA
>NW_023603953.1:0-5117 GCF_014898055.3 Talpa occidentalis | reverse complement strand
GTGGAGACCAGAAGAGGAGGATTTATTGAAATACACTGCAAGAGGAGCAGCGGGGAGACAGAAGTCTGTGCCCTAGGAGAGGATTTGAGACTCTTTTATCCTCTGTTTTCATGGGCTTTCTAACTTGGGGTGCAGTTTGCACCAGTTATCTACTGGGATGTATGTTCTCTGGTGCCAGCCCTTGACACAGAAGCACGTTCTGGCCTCTGCGTCTGCATTCCTGAAGTCATGGTGGTCAATTTTATGGCCTTTCCCCCAAGCCTTATTCATTCGCTAATCTATTGCAGCCTCCCAAACCTGTCTGCTGGGTCAGTAGTAGGGGCTTAATTTTTCCTTATTGAATTATTATATTCAACATTTACTCCATCTGCAAGAGTTCTTGCCTGGGTGCCTGGAATGCACCCACACAGTGCACAGCTAATTGTCTAACACCAAGAACACAGCATGGCCAGTAGCCCCTAGAATGGCCAAAGAGAAGCAAGTGTTGACGGCATACGGCCACTATAAGGAGGAGGAGACTGGGTAGGAGGCAGGCTGGGTTGGGAGCACTTGCCCAGACCTGAGGCCCCAGCTGGTGACAGGAAACCTGGCAGCTGGGACAATGTCCAGGGGACTTCGGCTAGCCTGAGCGGGCTGGGCATCGGTGAGGATTATACATAGAGACGTCTCAGGGGTGCTCTGCCCACATGTGTGCTATCCATGGCTGGGCCATCCTAAGCACTAATTAAGGAACAACACAGTTTGCATAGACCCACCACAAGGCTTCTCTAAGATAGAGATAGAAAGACTTGTAGGTGCTGCCACCTTGTGGTTTCTCAAGATCATAATTTATCCAGTAAATATGAATGAGTGCATTTCCTTGTGAAAAGTGCCTTATTGATATCAATATAGGATTATATAAGTTTGATGATAACAAAATAGAAATACACATCATATACATGCAATGGGAATTTTTCAGGAAAAAGTTATGACTAAGAAACAGCCTTTAATAGGCCCAGGAACACATCTAGTACCTCGAGACCCTCAGCAATAATGCTTGTCCAGCTAACCCCCAGTCCATAGATGGAGAATTCCCAGAGACTGTAAGAGGAGGCAGGTTTATGAGGCAGGAAGGGAAGCTCACAGCAGAGGTGAGGTCTCTGAATTCAACCCCATTTCCATGGGGCTGACATCCTAATGCCTGCAGGACAACTCCCTTCATGCTGTGAAGCAACAGCCTGAAGGGGGAGAATGAGGCCCTGGGTGGGGAGACTGCTGGGAGGAGGAAGGACAGGGGCAGCTGTGGGAGGACAGGAGAAGGAACGGAGAACACGTGAGCAGGCTTCTCTTGGTTTATGGTCTTTGTGCTTTCATGAGCTGGGTCTAGCTCTCTCAGGGACATAGTGGCGACCATCTTCACCTTGCGGAGGATTATCTAGGTTGGATGATACCTTTTGAGCTCTGGTTCTCTCCTTCTACCCCAGCCCCTGAGCCCTGGCCAAAATATTGTTTATTGTTCCTGCTGAGAGGTGCCTTGGACTTTATCCTGGCAGCTCTGCTTGGAGCCTTGTCTGTCGCTTAACTAGAATCCACACGGATGGGTGATTTTGGAGTTTTAGCAGGAATCTGTGTTTTTAAACTCCTTCCACCTCTTCCTCTTCTCCATTCCTCTCTCTCTCTCTCTCTCTCTATCTGTTAAAAATCTCTGAACACAATAGAATTTTATTTTTTTTTGCCTTTGAATAATTGCCGGTGGCAAACAAACCCTTAAAATGGGCAACATGGGTTTTCCCTCTTAACAGTTTGGGGTCCACAAGTACCCCTCTCTTTTGCCCAGTATCAAATACCAGCCCAGAGCACTGGCCTAGGAAATAAGGGACACAAGGAATCATCCAGGATAAGAAATACCAGCAGTACCACATTCAGAATCTCTTGCTCCCTTGTCAGTAACAGCATGGGTGGAGCCACCTTGGAACCCAGTCTCAAAACTATCAAACCCTGAGAGTGAATCCCTGAGGAGTGCTCCACACACCCTCAGGAAGTAGCCACAAAAGCTGGTGCTCATAATCAACAATCAAGAGGGTCCATATCTGGAAAACAAATAGGATCAGAACCCCCCTAGTCACACCTCCCTGCTTGCAAGCAAGCCACACTCATACAGCCTGCAGGCATTCCAAGGACTTCCCAATTATAGACAGAGCAAGTGGCCAATACCACCAGTTGTTCTCTCCTGACAGATCAAGTTCTACGAGGCTTTGCCCCTACAGTCCCATACAAGTGCTCTTCCCATGTGCACGTCAGGGTAGCTGCAGCTCCTGACTGCATGGCCTGCAGCAAATTCAGCAGTGACCCCTGGCCCACATCTACTGCAGCTCATCAGAGACACCTGCACACATGCCCTCTGCCCTGCTATGGCCACAAGTTTCACTCTCCTTCAAGGCCCTTCTGTGACACCCCACATGTGCGAAAAGGAAGAGCTCAGCCATGCTCACCAGACCCAATCTACATAAAAGGCCTAGCTCTCAGTCTAAGACACACTTACGGTCCCAATGACCATACCTCATAGGGTGTATACTGCAGTACACACACACCACCTGTAGTGCAGCCTAGATAGCTAGCTGAGGGCAACACTCAGCTGTCCTACTGACACTGCAGACTGTGGCTGGCTCTGCACTCTTCTGCAGGCCTAGTTAACAGAGGCATCTTAGATGCACCAGTGCACATCTCACAGCAGCTACAGGTGGGCCACAGCATTACTCACTGGCCATATCAAAGGCTACGGCCAAACCCAGCCTAGTGACACTGCTAGGCAAAATTGACAACCCAGTCTTTTTGTGCCTGCTTACTAGATTGATGCCATTTCTAATTAGGAATGGAGAAGATGCTTGGAATGATTTCAGTCTTCATGAATTTGTTACCTGTGTTGTGACCATGTATGTGGTCAATCCTGGAGAATGTCCCATGTGCATTTGTAAAAGAATTTGTATTCCATAGAAGGAAATAAAGGCGAAACACTATGTGATATGCACATCAAATACATCTTTACAGACACATCACCCAAAGCAGTGATAGTGAAGGCAAAGATAAACAGCTGGGACTACATCAAATTAAAGGGCTTCTGCACAGCAAAAGAGACAATAACAAAAAAAAAAGAGAAACCCCACGACTGGGAGAACATTTTTGCACACGACACTAATGATAAAGGACTGATCACAAAAATCTGCAAAGAGCTGATGAGACTCAACAACAACAAAGAAAATAATCCAGTCCAAAAATGGGCAGAAGAGCTAAAAAGAAACTTCTCTGAAGAGGAAATGCAAATGGCCAACAGGCAAATGAAAAAATGTTCAACATCACTTGTAATCAGGGAAATGCAAATCAAAAATACCATGAGATACCATCTTACACCAGTGAGAATGGCACATATTAAAAAAAACTAGCAACAACAAATGTTGGCAAGGATGTGGAGAAAAAGGAACTCTCCTGCACTGTTGGTGGGAGTGCAAACTGGTCCAACCACTATGGAGAGCTGTGTGGAGATTTCTGGACCTACTAATCATAGAGCTTCCATATGATCCAGCAATTCCACTCCTAGGTGTTTACCCAAAGGACACAGAAACATCAATTCAAAGAGCACCTGCACCCCTATGTTTATAGCAGCACTGTTTACAATAGCTAAGCTTTGGAAACAACCAAATGCCCAAAAATAGATGACTGGATCAAGAAGATGTGGTACATATACACCATGGAATATTACTCAGCATTCAAAAAAGATAAACACATGCAATTTGCAGCAACGTGGATGGCACTGGAAGGGATCATGCTCAGCGAAATAAGCCAGAAAGAAAAAGAAAAATACCGGATGGTCTCACTCATAGCAGAAATTTAGAAAACTTAAATAAGGGACCAGGAAAATGAATAACTATAGAAAGTGAAAATCAAAATCAACAAAAAACTATGAACTAGAGACACTCTATGTGGGTGGGCCCGGGGAGGGGAGGGATTGGGGTCAAAATAAGGGGGTTGCAATTGTATGGGGAATATAAAAATAATTTTTTTTTTAAAAAAGGAAAAAAAGAAAAGAATTTGTATTCAACATTCTGGGGATGCAGTGTCTTACTGGTATCTATTACTCCCATGAGCCTAATTCTTTGCTAAAGATTATTGTGCCCTTATTTAGTTTCTGTCCATTGGTAAAAGTACAATGTGGAAGTCCCCAGCCATGACTATGTTTTTCCCGTTGTGTTTTCAGATTTGACAATATTTACCTTGTATAATTCGATGTGCCTTTGTCTGCTGTGCATATATTGATCAGTGTTATGTCTTCTTGTCATATTGTTTCCTTAATTATAATAGTTGAGAACTTCCCAAACCTAATACAAAAAATAAAAAATAAAAAAACATGGATGTCCAGGAAGCTGAAAGAATAACCACATTTCTAAATTCAAATCAAATGATACAAAAGCACATAATTGTAAATGATCAAAAGTCAATTATAAATAATAAATATTGAGGCTATTAGGGAAAAAGGAAATTTTGAAACAAAGAAATTAAATGAAGGAATTTGTGATAGGCAGCGGGGAAACATGTAACATATAAAACCACTCCTATCAGACCATCATCAGGCTTTTCAACAGAAACTATCTATGGTCCAAGAGAAAGTGGAATTACATCTTCAAAATGCTCAAGAAAAAAAAATCTGTAGGCCAAAAATTTCCTGTCTCACAAAACTATCTTTCAGATACAAGGGAGAAATAAAGGCTTTACCAGACCAGCAAACGTTAAGCAGTTTACCAAAAAAAAGAACGCTCTTATAGGAAATGTTTTGGAAGAAATTCTGCTATCTAAATTTTAAAAATCCCATGAAAAACCAAAGAACACAATACATATATAGATAGAACCAGAAAACAAAACACAAAAGAGTGGCAGTAGTTAGCATCCATATACCAAATATCATCCTAATTGCAAATAGACTAAATCC
This sequence comes from Talpa occidentalis, assembly GCF_014898055.3. Taxonomy (NCBI): domain Eukaryota; kingdom Metazoa; phylum Chordata; class Mammalia; order Eulipotyphla; family Talpidae; genus Talpa; species Talpa occidentalis. The sequence goes on along the minus strand of NW_023603953.1, from coordinate 157 downwards.
ACCAGCAGTCACTGTGTGACTAGGTGCATTAAAAAACAAGATACGCCTTTTTGCCTCGTGGCCGCCGGGAAAGCAAGATGGGTCACCAGCATCTCTACTGGAGTCACCTGAGAAAATTCGGCCAGGGTTCTCGCTCTTGCCGAGTCTGCTCAAACCG
>NW_023603952.1:0-5119 GCF_014898055.3 Talpa occidentalis | reverse complement strand
GGGTGTTTTCAAGCAATCTAAAAGGACAGTTAAGTTTAATACAGTATTTTAAATGAAGATAATAATTTTAAGAATTTTTCCTATTGATTGTTAAAATATGCCTACAGAAAGGGATACAAAACAATGCCAATACATTACAAAGAAAACACCTGTGTAAACATCCACCCAGGTGAAGGACTAGAACATTTTCTGTACCCAGAAAGTTCTCCTCTCCCCACCACAACAGTAGCCTTGTTAAGGAGCAGCCCCGATATAAAACGGGTTGCCTGGCTGTGGTCCTCACCCACTCCAGAGCCGGCTGAGCACTGCAAGCTGGCGGACAGCCAAATAAGGAATTCCCCCCACGTGTCTAGTTTTATACCAAACCTGGCTGCTTAACCCCACCCTCAGGTTCCAGCAACCTTCCCTTTGGTGGTGATGGGATTTGTCTCTCCCAATGTCCTGATGGCTTTGGTCTGGAGTGGGGGTGGAGTCCACAAAGCCTGTATGGAATTAGCTTAGGACATCCTTTTCCCCCTAACAGCCTCACCTTCCCAAAAAAGGAAGTCACACAGTCTTCATATTGAAAGCAGTCGCTTTACAATTTTACAATCTAAGTAACTGTGCACTATTACTTAGTTTTCCTATATTTTAACTTAAATGGATATAATCATTCATTATTCTTTCCTATTTTAATATCCAGTTGACTCAGCACCATTTATTGAGACTATTGAAAAGACTTTTTTCTATTGAACAAAAAGATTACCATTGTCACAAAATAATTATCTATATATGCATGGATTTAATTCCATATAAGCATTAAACTCCACAATGCATCATTATTTTATATAACCAATATTCCTCAGTGGTTCTCTAAGTATAGGCCTCAGGCCAGCTGCATTAGCATCACCTAAGATCTTGCTAGGAATTCCCACCTCTGACATACTGAAACAAAAATCCTTATATGGGGCCTCAGAGTGTTTTCTAATCAGCATTTTAGGTAATTACAATTTACACTAATGTTTGAAAATTGGTGCTCTGGATTTATGCACATATTTGTCATTTTTCATTGTTCTGTATTCCTTTTTATAGTTCTGAACTTCCATGGAGGAATGTTTTTTTACCTGAAGACAGAATTGTTTTCTTTTACCCTTTAATATATCCTTAAGTATAGACTTGAGGATTTAACATTACTTGTGTAATTGGTCTGAAAATCAAATAATTTAACTTCCACTTTCAAAGCAATGTTTTCCTAGGTGTAAGATTATAGATTAGCAATACAAAGGTATTTTCTTTCAGTACTTTAAATATTTTATTTCATTTTCTTTCTGCCTTGGATTATTTCTGTTATAAAGTTCACCTTGAATTTTTTTCATTATTTCTTTGAAAGTAATTTCTATTTTTCTCTAACCAACTTTATTTTCCCTGTCTTTCATTTAGAAATTTCATTTTGATCTTTTTATCACTGTTCTCTTTTATCATTCTTTTATTATTTGTTATATATTTTTTAAACCTACTTGAAGTTTTTAGAACTTCTTGACTCAAATTGATGGCTCGTGTGTGTTATCTAAGTCACAGTGTCTTCAAATATTGCTGGGCCTCCCTGGTGGTGCAAGGGGTTGAGACAGAGACTATGAAGCTAACCTCAGCCACTGTAGCACAAGTTCGATCCTGGGCCAGGGAGCAACCCACATGGCACAGCAGACCTCTCCTGACTCACCCATTGCTCCCCTCAGCAGTGTATTTCAGTCAATCTGCCTGTTCTGTTCCCAACTCTGTCTCTGGTGAGTCCTCTCATCCCCCCACCCCCCACACCTCTGGCCTGTAACCCCATTCTTGTATGCATAGATAAATAAATCTTTGAAAAAAATATATATTGCTTCTGCTCCATTTTGTTTTTGCTTCTGGAATTCCAATTACTCTGTTTCCTTTTTCTATCTTATTTTGTCATCTACGTTTTTATCATTTTTTTTCATCATTTCCCTCTGGATATTCTGTCCAAACTGTTTTTAGTTTATTAAATTACTCTTCAATATATTTTAATCTGCTGTTCTGTCTCTAGCTAACTCTTTGAAATGTTAATTTTGTATCTTCTATTTCTGCAACTTCTACTTAATATGCACACATACATATGTCAGTTAATTTGTTATTATAAATCTCGGTTTTATCTCCTTATACATGATAAACATAGTGATTTTAAAGTCTTTGAAAACCCAGTGGATCTACCCTTTTATCTATTATTTTATCTGTTGTCTCTGTTGATTTTCACTTTATTGTAGTAATGTTTTGACTTTCTATTTTTTTTTCAATTTTATCTTGGCCATTGCACTTAAAAATTATTTATAGGAATAAATTAAGTCTGTATGATATTAACTCCCTCCGGAGAATGTTTATATTGATTTCCATTATTCACCTGGAAACTTACCATTTATAAATAACTGGACACTAAATATGCAGATCAACTTAATCTTATTTCAAGGAATGCTATTATTTGGAATTTGGTGGGGATCTCTATATGGGCAAATATGCTTCCCTTTGTTGGGTTCTGAACACTAATACTCTATAGACTTTCAGAGGTATCAAAAGTACTGGTGTGTCTTTCAGACACAAAGTTCTCTCTTCGACCATAAAATTTCCCTAGGAAAAAGTGCCCTCAAATATTATAATTCCTTCCTCTTACTTCCCTCTGATCCTACATTATTGGCCCTCTGTTATCTTAAAGGAAGTTTCAATTTTGTTGATTATCACTTCTAAACATCTCAAGCAGGGATACTGATCTCTAAAATACCTAAACTGTTTTTTTTTTTCCTTAAGAGACTCAAAATAATTTAAACCAGTTTCAAAATTTTCTTATTAACGATAGACAATTTTTAAGAGGTCATAATTTATATCTATAATTTATAATTAAAAGACATATGGAATTATTTTGCCAGCAAGAACTATTTCTGCATTATTAATTTACTACTAGTAGATATCACATTCATTGAAAAAAAGTTACTTAAGCATTAAAGCTTATTTCTAAGTTTTCCCTTAGTATTTCTCTCTAAAGTCTTATTTATTTTATCATATGTAAATAACTTTCAGAAAAATGACAGCTGATCCCTAAATTATAGGAAAAGGCTTATAAGTTCAAAATTAAATTAAAATTGTTTTTAATAAATAACTTGAGATAATTTCAGATTCACATGCAGAATTATGAAACAATACAGAGTGATCATATGCACCGTTAGCCCAGCTTCTCCAAAGAGTAGCATGTCACAATCAGGATACTGACAGGAATAAATTCAAGAAACAGAACATCTCAATCCCACAAGGATCATTCATGATGCTCTTTTATAGCCACACCCACGTCAATAAGTTTTATATAACCTTCTGACCCCAAAGACTGGTGTACCTAGTCTAGCTAAATGCACCAAAGAAGACTTTAGTTTTCTGCCTTCCACAATTATATAATTCATAACCACAAGTCTCCCCAACAAAAGGGATCATTACGTGAACATTAAAATAATAGAATGACAATCTCCATTGTCACAGTAATAGTTCCATAATCTCCATCATGGTATTTATTAGGCAAAATGCTTTGTTCCAGATGTTTATGTAGATTTATTTTCTTTTTTCATTTTTTTACCTATGTTGTAATCAGCTAAGTAAAAAATTAAAACGAGGATAATGCCTTTAAAAGCACTGCACAGATTGGGTGTTGCAAATGTAACTGACAAATTCTCATTTCATTTTAGTATTATTGTGTTACCTGCAATATCACACCTTCACAGAAACCAATAAGAAATTGAAAGTAATTTTCCTGATGATACAAACACTTCCTAGAAACCCTATGAGAGTTCGGGGAGGTGATTTCATTGTTCTTCTATCTTTCTGAGGAGTAAATGTAATCAAGGTGGTAATTATATTAAGATTTAGTAGTCAACAAATTTGATATAACATTATTATACATACCATACATAACTACTTTAATGTCATTCCATATCACAGATCTCTATTAATTTTTTTATTTCATTTTCAAAGTTACACTCCACTTTTAATAAAAGTTACACTTCAGTTTCCTAAAAGATATAATTTACCTGGATTACTTAATTCCATTGTAAATTGTTCCCAATATAAATAGATGAAACTAATCACAAAAAAACCATCCCAAGGGAAAAAGCTATAAAAGGGATAAAAGGGTTGTGGGGTGTGTGTGCATGTGTGTGTGTAAAAAGAGTGATGAAGTCCTGCATGGATGTACTTGAGTCTTAGCTACTTTAATACAATCATTAGCCATGTGCTCACTCCCCGGGCAACAATTTGGTATAAATAACATTAGCTACCGCATAAGATGAGTCCTCTGATACACAATAGTAGAGTCTATGAGGGTGAAGATACTTTAGTAGATAAACATGTGGAAAACTACTCTTCGGAATTTCCCTGAGTGCCATTTCTCAGATAAGTGCAGTTGTATCCCAGCTTATCATTGGCCGGGAACATGCCTGTGACTAAATGTCTCCCTGGTGGAGATGTCTCATCAGTAGAAAAGAATAAATTCAGTTCTCCCTCATTGCTCTTGTTTTGAGGCATATAATTTCAGTTGTAACATATTTTCATACCAACTGCTCAAACTGGTATTTCTTTTCTTTTTTCAGGAAAGATTTTCTTCTAAAAATATTGACAATACCATCAATGCATCATATCTGTTCATGGCCCTCTAAAAGGACCTGTGATTGCTTTAATGGAAAATAATTAGCTAAACTTCATAGATGTTAGGAGTAAATTTTCTCCACAAGTACATGGAAACCACATGCATGTTTGTCCGGTCTTGTAGTCATGATCTCAGCATACATTCATTGCTCAAATAGGCCAATGAAAACAAATTGAGAGAAGTGTAATTTCTGAAATTAAAAAAAAAAAAATAAAGACAACTCATGTCTTTCTATAGGAAAAAAGACATCTCCGGTGTTCCTTCTATAGGTCAATTTCTTCTAAGTAGAAATAGTTCACATAATATACATATGGAATATTTTGAACTAATGAAAGCAGTTGTCTTTAAGATCTGCATCTATATGCTCTATGTTGGTTTCCTAGGATTTCTTTCACAGTTCAAATAAATCATCCTTTGAAAGTGTTTCCCTTCAATTTCCAGTGGTTC
>NW_023603951.1:0-34399 GCF_014898055.3 Talpa occidentalis | reverse complement strand
CGAGATGGTGGAGACTCCAGGGCCCCAAATGAAAAATGGGGTGGCAGCCTCAGGCTCCTGCCTTGCTTTGTTCTACACCGGGGGGTCTGTGACGTGGTTACAGGACGTCACCAGCTGCCCTGAGGTGAGCCCGGGGCTCCCAGTGAAGGGCTACGGGTGATGGTGCCCACTCTGGGGGTGACCCAGCCTGTGGACCTGGACCCGCCTCCTTCCTCCGTGGGGTGCACAGGACTGTGGGTGATCTCTGGGCCATTCGCAGACGACCCCAGACCCCCCCCTCAGTGGCTCAGAGGGACTTCTGCAGTCCCCCAGGCTCCCCTTCTCTTCCCCACTCCCCGAAGCCCCTCAGCCTCCAACCCGTCCTCCTCTGCCCGGATGGGTCTTCCCATCCCCCCTCCCAAGGCGTCACCCCCTTCCCTACAGAAATCACCACATTTTCTCCTAAGGGTCCTCTGCTTGCTGACGATCTTTGTAGCCTCAGGAGTCCACAGCTCCTTTGCCCAGTCACAGAGCTTCTATTGAGCGGGAAGAGGCGGCTCCCCCTCACCCCTGTGCCTACATCTGCAACATTTCCACCAAATGCCCACAGAGCCCATGCCAGTCAACTGTGTTACGAGCACACGCTTGCAGGTGTGTGATCCCCACCTCTTGACCCACCTGGGCACAGGCGGACAAGACTTTAGGGGTAGGACACACACACACCTGCTCGGCCCTGTAAAGTGTGTCGTTGGCCAAGCGCATTCTGTCCCCCACCTGAATTCACACTGTTACAGGGCAGGGAGAGGCGCAACCCAAACCCCGCAAACCTGCCTGTTCTATATGGGGTTCAGCCATCCGCCGCGTCAACACAAAACATGAGACTTTACTGGGAAGGAACTTTAATACAACTAGGAAACAACACAGGAAAGGCAAAGAATCTAGTTTCTAAATCAAGCACCCAGTCACCCGTCCCCTCGTGGGTAAAAGTCCATCCAAATGGGGTTGGCCCAGAGCAAGGCCCCAAAGCCTGCCCCGAGTCTAAAGCACCTTCCAGTGGGGAACCCCAGAAAAGGGTCAGAAACCACCAGACAAGCCCGGAAGGAAAAGAGCAAAATCAGGGCCTCCCCTGGTGGCGCAGCGGTTGAGTGCTGGGCTGCGAGGCTGCCCGCGGCCTCTGCAGCGCCGCCGGTTCATTCCCCGGCCGCCAGCGAGGGTCCCACAAAAAAATAAAAATAAAATAAACTCACCATCTTTCACTATATGATTGACCCCTTCTGCCCACCCCCACCCCACCTTGCTTCTTTTTTAAAGAAAAAAAAAAAGAGCAAAATCAAAATCAAGATAAAAGCTGCCATGATCACCTCCCCACGGGCCTCACCCACGTCTGTGTCACCCCGTCCACGACCAAAAGGCAAGCGCAGCTTCTTCACGTGTCTCTAGGCTCCATGTGCCTCCTCCAGGGCTCCTTCTGGCTCCATCCTGCTTCCTTCCTCAGTCTCCTCTGCAGCTTCTTCTCTCCCTGCTCAGCTCCACCCTCCCTTGGGTGGGGCAGGGAACCTGGAACCTCCCCCTTTCCTGGGGACCCCCCCCATTACAAAACCAACAGAGAAATCTACCAAAAAAAAAAAGGAATCTACCAACAGAGACAGGTGGTGCAGGGTGAATGGAAACTGTCAGGATTTTCCACCCTCCCGCCATTGGCGTGTAATATCCTCACCTGTGGCTTTCACGTGTGCCTGATGGCGGACACCTGGCGTAGGGCGTGGGTCAGTGGGTAAGTGGGCGCCGCTGGGCTGGGAGGCCGGGCTAAGCAGGGCGGCGGCGCAGAGACACCAGCGGTAGCAGAGAAACAGGGGCCACGAGAGAACGCAGAGAGCCCAGAAAGAGTGAGGACTGGCCAGGGGCCCCTGCCTGCCCTGGGCCTGGTTGACAGGTGGTGTGAAAGCCTCAACAGAGGCCTGGAGAAGCCTGTGAGGGCTCAGGACTCTCCTTTACCCGGCTGCCCGCGTCATAGAGAATCTGCCCTGTGCTTGATGGCGCTGCAGCTGGAGATCAACATCCCAGCTTCCTTTCTGGAAAAAAGCTGGATTTGGGCATGTGGCTTAGATGTGTGGCAGTGAGGGGGTCCCTAAAGCTGAACCCCAAATGGGACATACAAGGGAGGGAGAAACATGAAGGGGGCAAGAGAGTCAGTGGGAGGGAGCCAGAGCCACCCCAGGGACCCCCTCAGCCCAGGCATCAGTCGGGGCATCAGTCCAGCAGCCTGTCCCCACCAGGCCGACGCCCACTCCTCTGGAGGAGAGAAAGAGCAGAAGGGGAAGAAGCCCCGGCCCAGGTGCCGCGGACCAGCGCAGCGGTCGACTGGCCAGGCCGTCCCAGGGATGTGAATCTCGTGCAGGATGGTCAAGGATTCGAGGCATAAATGACAGGCAGACACACTTCAAGAGTGAAGATCTGAATGTAATTTGCTCAAAATCATTATACACTTTTATACTTTTTTTAACAATGGATGATTTCATACAAGTTAATTCTGTCTCAGCATGAGATGTTTAGTCATACCTAAGACATCTACTTCATCATTCAGGTACATGTGATCCATGTTCCATGGCATGGGACACTAAGCAATCGCAAGGTACTGATTATGCAACAGGGTGGTCCCCAGGAAAGGGGGAGGTTCCCTGCCCCACCCAAGGGAGGGTGGAGCTGAGCAGCAAGAGGAGAAGCAGAAGAAGAGACTGAGGAAGGAAGCAGGATGGAGCCAGGAGACCTGAAGGAGGCGCATGGAGCCTAGAGACATGTGAAGAAACTGCGCTTGTCTTTTGGTCGTGGACTGGGTGACACAGATGTGGGTGAGACCCATGGGAGGTGACAATGGCAGCTTTTATTTGGATGTTGATTTTGCTCTTTTCCTTCCGGGCTTGTCCGGTTGTTTGTGACCCTTTTCTGTGGGTCCCCACTGGAAGATGTTTTAGACTTGTGGCAGGCTTTGGGGCCTTGCTCTGGGCCGACCCCATATGGATGGAGTTTTACCCACGAGGGGATGGGTAACTTTGGGTGCTTCATTTAGAAACTAGACTCTTTGCCTTACCTGTATTGTTTCCTAGTTTTATTAAAGTTCCTTCCCATTAAAGTGTCATATGTTTTGTGTTGATGCGGCGGATGGCAGAACCCATTTAGAATAGGCAGGTTTGCGGGGTTTGGGCTGCCCCTCTCCCTGTCCTATAACAGATTTGGCGTCCAACGTAATTTAGGACAGAGCCATCCGTGGTTAGTCAGCCCCATGGGGAAATTGGGCTTCCCTGTGGCGCTGGCTACCATAAGCGCAAATGTGATTTTTGGTTTCTCCGGTGTGTTTGTTTCATATGTCGATTTCTGTTAAAAAACTGGCTTGGGCTTTGTGAAGATTCTGTGTGTTTGTGTGTAATTTGTTTGTAGTGACTTGCTAAGAAATTTTGATTTTGTGGAAATTGTTCTGTGCCAGTTTTACTCAAAAGATTAGGCAGTACATTGGACCATGTGGCCAGATCAAAGATGGCGTCTGAGGCCACTTGGAACTTTTTTTTTCTTTCTTTTTGTAATCTCTGCTGTCTCATTAGCATTTCTAAAGGCAATAATGGTTCTTCAGTGGTATGTTGCTTTGTCTTTGACTACTTCCTGCCCTGTGTCTGACCGGTTTTGCAAGCCAACTGTGGAGCGGTGGTGTTTTTAATTACCAAATGTATGCCTGGGTGTTAAGGAAACAGTAGCCTTAAGCAGTAACTGGTAATTGCTAGTATCCTTCATGGATTCTTGGAGATAACTTGAATTTTTGCAAAGTCTGGATCAGAAAAATTAACAAGATTTTGTCTGAGTCTTGAAGGATTTGCTACTGTGAATTTTGTCTACACAATTTGTTTTGGGCATGTTTGCCATTTTAAATACTGGATTTGTTCAATTGCTGGTGTAAGACAAGATTCTAAGTTTCTGCTTCCTACTGAGGAAGGTCTGTTGTGGAAAGCACTCTTTAGGGTGCATCATGTAACTGTACCAGGTTTTCATACCTGTGTTGTTGTTGCCCCTCCCTAGTGTGGGGGAGGTGTAATCTGTGCTTAGATGTTTAATCTGCTCTTTCAGCTTCTGTCCCAGAGTGGCTAACAAAAGTAAGGAGATGACTCCTTTTAATTGAAAGTTAATTACTAATAATTTGATTTTGCTTTTTCAGGTTCTATTCCAGGAAACCCAAGGAGTGCCTGCTTGGTGGCTAACAAGAGATGACTCCTTTTGCTTAAAAGTTAACTGTTATTTTTATTCTTTCAGTTGCTGTACAGAATACCCCAGGATTGACTTCTAACAAAAAGTCTTCAACACTGAAAACCCTAATGTGATAAACAAGGTCGTGTAACTCTTGTGATTAATAAAACTTTTCCTTCCTATTTCCAAAGTCTTAGGTTTGTAGGATGACAACCGCAAATTTTTCTGCCAGCAACACTCCACATTTTTTTTGGACTTTGACATTTTTTTTCTAAGCCTATGGAGTAAAACTGCAGTTACATAACATATTCTACATGGCATAAAAAAAAAAAAACTGTCTTTGTCTATATGTTGTATGTCTGTATGTCCTTCTGTCTGTCTTGACCTCCAGTGATTGACAGATTGGTATACATGGTGCCCATAGACGTTATACTTTTTTTAACAATGGATGATTTCATACAAGTTAATTCTGTCTCAGCATGAGATGTTTAGTCATACCTAAGACATCTACTTCATCATTCAGGTACATGTGATCCATGTTCCATGGCATGGGACACTAAGCAATCGCAAGGTACTGATTACAGGAATCTAAATCTACACAATTATTTTTGATTACACAGAACAGCATTTCTTAAGCTAGTTTTTCTGGTTTCGTTTCCAAGACCACTAATTATCAGAAAGTATTAATGTTTAACTACTGGTATATTTTACTTTTGGTGAACAATGTTTTTTCTACGTAAGCATTTTAATTTTTGTGGTATTGACTCATGTGAGAAGTACTATGATTATTTTGAAACTAATTGGCCACACATTATTGTCTTTATCATGCATTTCCTGAAACAGATTTCACACAAAATAGAAAAAGTAGAGTCAGTAAGAAAAGAGTATAATTATAGACTGGTTGCTATGTTGCTTCTTCTGCAGGAACAATGACCAACTGGTTAATAGTTAAACCGCTTTGTTGGTGACGCCATCAGGCAGCAGCCATGTTCTCAGCCAAAAGAAGGGGTTTTTCACTGCGGGCTTTCCGCCTGGATTCGGCTTACAGGCATGTAGGCCATTTGTCTGATGTGAACGCCAAAGTTTATCATGATGAAGCCCCTCGGGGACTGCGCCTGTCTTAGGTCGTCAGGAGTCGCAGACATGCGGCTGGCCAGTGCCTTCTTTAGTCTGCCCCCCATCTTACCCGTCACTGAGTGTCCAGTCCAGCGCACAGGGAAGGGGGTCCTATTCACTCGGATGCACTATGTGTCTGAGTGAAAGCCTCCCTCTTTCCATTAAGTTCACTGGCGTTCAGCGGCAGAGGCAGCCGCACCCAGGCCCTTGCTAACGCCAGTTCCTTTGGCGCCCATGTCCATCTTCCGGCCTCTCCTTGCCCTTCCTGGAAGGATCCTCAGACCCTGAATGAAAATTCCAAGGACGGAGCAGCTCTGAGGGTGAGACATGCCCTGGGGTCCCCCCCCCTTTCATGTCTGGCTCCTCTGGGGTCACTTCCACCTCCTCCCTCTTTCCCTCCGGGCTTCCTGGAAGCTCCTCTGTTCCCTCCAGCCTCACCTCAGGCTGCAGGCACAAAGCAGCCTCCACTTAAAGGCACCTTAAAGGCTCCCCAGCTTGGCTCCACCTCTGCCCCCACCACCTTGAGCTGCTTTTACCTCTGAGGGATTTCCAGAAACCTAGGCACCGCCTCCCCAGCCACACTGTGGGGTGCTGGCTTCTCTCCAGCCTGGCCCTGGGCTCCCCCCTGCCTGGGCCTGGCAGAAGCACTGACCGTTCCCTCTTCCCACCCCCACCCCCCACAGCCCTCTCAGCTCGGGGAAGGGTGAGCTTGGAGGTCCCCCTCCTAGGAGGCAGAAGCGGCTGAGGACAGATGGGTGCACAGAGATGCTTTGGGGGCTTTGCACAAAGAAGCAAATTCCTGGGGGCTGGGGCTCTTCCCTGGGGTCCTCCCCTCGCCCTCCAGGCCCTGACGCCCTCCCCGGGCTTCCTTCCTGTGGCCCCATTCCTGACACTGCCCGAGGAAATGTGCAGGGCACAGGAATTACTTTCACTTCTCTGTTCCCCACTTGGGCGGGGCTTCTCTGGGAAATGGGTACCTAAGCTTCCTGCTCAGGGTGGGGCCAGCCAGTCAGCCTCCTCCCCCAGGCTGGTGAGACTGAAAGGACAGAGCCCGGCTGCTGGACCAAGCAGGGGCAGGGCGGGACGCTGGCCGAAGAGAGCAGAGACCTCAGCACCAGGTCAGTCTGTCCCTCTGGACCTTGCCTTTTCCCTCTGGCCAGGCTGCTGCTCTGGGTGTCTCGTGCAGACACGCAACGAAACCTTGGCTCGGGGCGTGAGGACAAGACCCCCCACTCGCCATGTGCTGAAAGGCAGGCGTGGACCATGCAGCCAGCACTCCGGGTCTTTTCAACAGCAGCGGGAGAGCTGCTGGCCTGAGTCCAGCTGATCTTGTTTTAGAATGAAACCGTCTCCAGGTTAGATTTTACTTCCATCCCATTGTTTTTCATTCCTCTGTTTATTTCAAATCCATTTTGTAGTAATTCAAAATTTAAAAAAATATACTGGATGCGTGGGAATCTCTACTGGATGCGTGGGAATCTAGCTTAGATCAGGAGAGACTGGACTTTCTGAGTCTTGTGCTGAAGTCCTCCTAGTCTTCGAGTTTTCTTCAATCATATCTTCCTATTCTGCTTCAATCCATTTATACTAGCTTCTACCCAAAACCATTTTTGTTTCAGATATATTGGCTCTTCACAGCCTATCCTTTACATACATACCCTTATAGCCTTCACAGGCCACCCAGAATCTTTTTGGCATTTATTCATGTTACCCTTCCTCCCTAGGATGTCCACCGAAGACCAGGACACAGATCAAAGGATTTTCTGTCACCTTCTATTCAGTCACTTTAAAAGACATAAACTGGGGATTTGCCAAAAAGATGCCCAAAGAAAGACATTTCCTCTCCTTGAAACCCTCCATGACCGGGGGTTCATCAGCGACAACCTGTATGAAGTAAGTGAAGTTTTTATGTCACGATCTGTCTCACTGGCCCCCACATAGCTTATGCCTTGCTATCCTAAATCCAAAAGTCAGGGCACAGCTAGGAAACTGAGGAGTCTCCTACGGATGGGGGACCTTGTCAAATATTGTTGTTCCAAGTGTTTCTCTAAGATAAAAGGCAGAGGAGAAGGAGGCATGTCCAGAGACAGCCCTGCTCTAACCAGAGGAACTGGGGCAGTGGTGCCCGCTGGAGTTGGGGTCAGTAGCACTGGAGCTAGAAGTCTTGGCATCTGGGTTAATGTCAACAAAAGACGTCTTTGGCAAGACATGCAAGTCTCCTCTGCCCGATGCGCATGCTTTTTCATGGCAAAGGTCACACAAGGAAAGAACCATCACCAGGCTTCCTGGAGCCCTTCAAGTCAAGTCAGTGATGGGGAATGGGCAGGGTGGTCCTGTCAACAGAACTTATCCCCTGCTGAGCCTCTGCCTGAAACCATTTGCCAGGTTCTTTAAGGGCCACACGATTGTGTAAGTGTGAACCCACTTTTATTCCTCAAAATCTCTTCTTACGTGAAATGCATATGAGGGTGGAGAGATCAGATTCACAAATGGATATTTTTAAGAAGGAAGGATTTCCTTGTTTCATCTAGTAACCAAATAGACAGAGGTTCTATACCTTTCCATGAGAAGATACCTACGCGGAGAGCAGGAATACATTAACACAAAATCATTTTCTGGAACTCTTCTGTAAGGTAAAAGTGTGTGTTTATATTTTCTCCATTTGTATTTTTTAGGATTGTCAAGAATCGTGTAGAAACCTGGTTCCTGTACAAAGAGTGGTGTACAATGTCCTCCATGAACTGGAGAAGAAAGCTGATGGGAGATTTCTAGAAGCATTGTTCAGCGAGAACAACATGAAGGAGTACCCAGACTTACGCTATGTTTTTGAAAATGGTAACTAGATTTATTCTCTACCTTTTGGTGTCCAGGGCCAATATTTTTTTGACAAGTGTCTATGAGCTCTTACCACATGCCACACACACAGCTGTGCAGGGGGCACACAGCAGTTAACAAACACACACTCATGCTGACCTTCTCAAAGTTTATGCTACGTGGCTTCACAGAATGTGCTGAGGTGAAGGGCGGAGGAGGTTGGGGGCTTTTGCTTTGTCTTACTAATGGCTCAGAATCCTCCATCTCTGTACTAATTTCTCAGTCACAGGCCTTCCTCTTGTTGCCTGGGTGGCGGCAGAGCCCATCTCCTTAAATGCGCTGCCTGCCCGCTGGCTCTGGCTTGGAGGCTTTGCCCAGGTGCTGGCTTCTCAGGTTTCTGCCTGGTCTTGCTGCCCTGCTTTGATGTCATGTCCAGCTGTGGCCAATGGAGGGCGGTGGTGACCATTCCTTGTGGTGCTGGGGGGGGGGGGGGTTGCACTACCTGCTGCAGAACTATGGCTGCTAGGGCCTGTACCACTCCCCAACCCCCACCCTACTGTGCACCCAGGGCCCCTGGACAGCAGGCCTGGAGCACTCTCCAAACATCAGACAGGCCTCCCAGTAAACCCGTTGGCACATTAGCAGCTAGCGGCCCCTGTCACAAGTCTTAATCGCTCTTATTAATGCTGTTGAGCTATTCAAAATTAAATGATGCCTTTATGGCATTCATCATCATGATTGAATTTGCTGGTCATTCAGAATATCCCACATGGTGATACTGACGACATGTCATTGAATGTTCTCAGAAACTTCATGTTGTTGGTGTTGCGTCCCCATTTTTCAGAGGAGAAAGAATCAGCTTAGGGGGTCTGTTGTTATTTGTGTGAGTTTGCACAGCTGATGTAGGGTGAGGGTAGAGGATGGAGATCAAGTGAGGGGGGTAGAAATTGGTAGAACGAAGTGGGTCTTCCCAGTGTATCCATGGTGGGGATCCCTGCTATGGGGGTCCTTGGAACCCATCCCAGACCCCCATCCCAGACCCTAAAGGGTTTTACTTCTCTGTGCAGTGATCAGCAGTGATGACTCCAGTGATGGAGAGGAGCTGCCAGAACCCTCCACCTCAGCGCAGAAAAGGGGGCCTGGTAAGAGAGGGGCAGTGGGGCTGGAATGCAGGGTCAGAATTAAGGGCTGCTGTTACCTGAGGCATTTTACTGTGAGCTCGATCGCTACAAGGGCCTGGTTTATCCTGGAATCTGTTCTGTGCATTTATTTTACTTGAAATTTCAGGGAAATGCAGAAAGTTAGGAAATCATAATTGGTATTCTCTCTGTATTTTTTTTAAGAGAGTGGTTTTATTTTCTTTTATAATAAATTTTATTTTTATATTCCCCATACAATTGCAACCCCCTTATTTTGACCCCAATGCCTCCCCTCCCGCCCTCTACCCCCCATAGAGTGTCTCTGGTTCATAGTTTCTTGTTGATTTTGATTTTCACTTTCTTATAGTTATTCATTTTCCTTGTCCCTTATTTAAGTTTTCTAGATTCCTGCTATGAGTGAGACCATCCAGTGTTTTTCTTTTTCTTTCTGGCTTATTTTGCTGAGCATGATCCCTTCCAGCGCCATCCATGTTGCTGCAAATTGCATGTGTTTATCTTTTTTGAATGCTGAGTAATATTCCATGGTGTATATGGACCACATCTTCTTGATCCAGTCATCTATTTTTGGGCATTTGGGTTGTTTCCAAAGCTTAGCTATTGTAAACAGTGCTGCTATAAACATAGGGGTGCAGGTGTTCTTTGGAATGGATGTTTCTGTGTCCTTTGAGTAAATACCTAGGAGTGGAATTGCTGGATCCTATGGAAGCTCTATGTTTAGTAGGTCCAGAAATCTCCACACAGCTCTCCACAGTGGTTGGACCAGTTTGCACTCCCACCAACAGTGCAGAAGAGTTCCTTTTTCTCCACACCCTCGCCAACATTTGTTGTTGCTAGTTTTTTTAATATGTGCCATTCTCACTGGTGTAAGATGGTATCTCATGGTAGTTTTGATTTGCATTTCCCTGATGACAAGTGATGTTGAACATTTTTTCATATGCCTGTTGGCCATTTGCATTTCCTCTTCAGAGAAGTTTCTTTTTAGCTCTTCTGCCCATTTTTTCACTGGATTATTTTCTTTGTTGTTGTTGAGTCTCATCAGCTCTTTGCAGATTTTTGTGATCTGTCCTTTATCATTAGTGTTGTGGGCACAAATGTTCTCCCAGTCGGTGGGGTTTCTCTTTCTTTTTGTTATTGTCTCTTTTGCTGTGCAGAAGCTCTTTAATTTGATGTAGTCCCAGCTGTTTGTCTTTGCCTTCACTATCACTGCTTTGGGTGATGTGTCTGTAAAGATGTCTTTGATGTGAATATCACTTAGTGTTTCGCCTATATTTCCTTCTATGTATTTTATGGTTTCAGGTCTTATGTCTAGTTCTTTAATCCATTTTGAGTTGATTTTTGTGTATGGTGTGAGGTAGTGGTCAAGCTTCATTCTTTTGCATGTAGCGACCCAGTTTTCCCAGCACCATTTATTGAACAAACTTTCTTTGCTCCAATGCATAGTCTTTGCTCCTTTGTCAAAGATTAGTTGACCATAAATCTGTGGGTTTATTTCTGGATTTTCTATTCGATTCCATTGGTCTGTATGTCTGTTCTTGTTCCAATACCATGCAGTTTTGATGATTATGGCTTTGTAGTATAGTTTGAAGTCTGGGAGTGTGATGCCTCCATTCCCTTCTTTTTTTTTTTCAGGAGAGCTTTGGCTATTCGGGGTTTTTGGTGATTCCATATGAATTTCATCAATAATTGTTCTATTTCTTTGAAGAATGACATTGAAATTTTGATTGGAATAGCATTGAATCTGTATATTGCTTTTGGTAGGATGGCCATTTTAATAATGTTTATTCTTCCAATCCATAAGCAGGGGATGTCTTTCCATTTCTTTGTGTCTTCTTCTATTTCTTTTAACAGTGTTTTATAGTTTTCTTTGTATAGGTCCTTTACCTCTTTTGTTAGATTTATTCCCAAGTATTTGATTTTTTTTGTTTCGATAATAAAAGGAATGTTTTTTTTTTTAATTTCTTCTTCTTCAGATTTATTGTTTGTGTGTAGGAAGGCTACTGACTTTTGTGTGTTGATTTTGTATCCTGCCACTTTACTGAATTAGTTTTTCTGTGGAGATTTTGGGGTTCTCTATGTATATTATCATATCATCTGCAAATAGTGATAGTTTGACTTCTTCTTTTCCTATTTGGATTCCTTGGACGTCTTTCTCTTGTCTTATTGCTCTGGCTAGGACTTCCAGTATTATATTGAAAAGCAGTGGTGAGAGTGGACATCCTTGTCTTGTTACAGATCTTAATGGAATTGCTTTCAGCTTTTCACCATTGAGAATGATACTGGCTGTTGGCTTGTCATAGATGGCCTTTATGATGTTGAGGTATGTTCCTTGTATCCCAAGAATTTCAAGGGCTTTTATCATGAATGGGTGTTGCACTTTGTCGAAAGCTTTCTCAGCATCTATTGATATTATCATACGGTTTTTATATTTCTTTTTGTTGATGTGTTGGATAACGTTGATTGATTTTCGGATGTTGAACCATCCTTGTGTCCCTGGAACGAATCCTACTTGGTAGTGGTGAATTATCTTATGGATACATTGTTGGATTCTGATAGCTAAAATTTTGTTGAGGATTTTTGCATCAGTGTTCATTAGGGAGATTGGCCTGTAGTTTTCCTTTTTTGTGTTGTCCTTGTTCGGTTTTGGTATTAGTGTAATGTTGGCTTCATAGAACGTGTTTGGTATTGTCCCTTCCTGCTCAATTTTTTGGAAGAGTTTGTGTAGGATAGGCACTAATTCGTCTTTGAATGTTTGGTAGAATTCATTTGTAAATCCATCAGGTCCTGGGCTTTTGTTTTTGGGGAGGTTTTTGATTACCGTTTCAATTTCGCTACTTGTAATTGGTCTGTTTAGGTGTTCTATTTCTTCTTTATCTAGCTTTGGGTGATTGTAGAGTTGTAGGAATTTGTCCATCTCCTCTAGATTGTTGAACTTGTTTCCATATAACTGTTCATAGTAGTTACTGATTATTCTTTTGATTTCTGCTGTGTCCGTTGTGATTTCTCCTCTTTCATTTATGGTCCTGTTTATTTGTGCTTTCTCCCTTTTTTCCTTTGTGAGCCTGGCTAGGGGTTTGTCTATTTTACTGATTTTTTTGAAGAACCAGCTCTTGGTTTCATTGATCTTTTGGATTGTTTTTTTAGTTTCAATTTCATTTATTTCTGCTTTGGTTTTTATTATTTCTTTTCTTCTACTGGTTTTGGGGGTTTTTTGTTGTTCTTTTTCTAGATCTTTGAGCTTCGAGATTAGGTTGCTTCTTTGAGTTCTTTCTTGTTTCTTAATGTGAGCTTCTATTGCTATATATTTTCCTCTTATTACTGCTTTTGCTGCATCCCATACATTTAGGATATTTGTGTCCTCCTTGTCATTCAATTCAAAGAATTTTTTAATTTCTTCTTTGATCTCCTCATTAGTCCAGTGGTCTTCCAGTAGTGTGGTTTTTAATCTCCATGAGGTAGGAGAGTTCCTTGCCTTCTTTTTATGGTTTATTTCTAGATTGATGCCTTCATGGTCAGAAAAGATGGTTGATATGATTTCAATCTTGGTGTATCTGTTGATGTTTGTCTTGTGCCCCAGTATGTGATCGATCCTGGAGAATGATCTGTGTGCGCTTGAGAAAAATGTGTACTCCGTTTTTGGGGGGTTTAGTGTTCTATAGATGTCTGTTAGCCCAAATGCTCTACGTCCTTATTTAGAGCTTTAGTTTCTTTACTTATTTTTTGTCTTGTTGGTCTATCCATTGTTGATAGTGGTGTGTTGAAGTCTCCCACTACGTATGTGTTTTCTCTGATGTCTGTTTTCAGAGAGGACAACAGTTGTCTGATATATTTTGGTGCTCCTTCGTTTGGTGAGTATATGTTAATGAGTGTTATTTCTTCTTGAAGTATTGTCCCCTTGATCATAATGTAGTGACCATTGGGGTCTCTTTTTATCTTTTTGAGTTTGAAATCTGTTTTACCTGATATAAGTATAGCTGTTCCTGCTTTCTTTTTTGGTCCATTTGCTTGTAGGATTGTTTTCCATCCTTTAACTTTGAGTTTATTTTTATCTTTTGTAGCTAAATGTGTTTCCTGGAGACAGCAAAAGGTTGGGTTTTGTTTCTTAATCCAGGCTGCAACTCTGTGTCTTTTTATTGAAGAGTTTAGTCCATTTACATTTAGAGTTAATATTGATAAGTTAGCATCTGTATTTGCCATTGTGTTTGTCTTTCCTTTGATTTTATTTATTTATTCTTTTAATAACTTTTTTTTTTTGGCCTTCTTTCGTTGTTATTCATCCCTCTGAGGTTCTGGCTTTAGGTTTCCTTGTAGTATTTTTTGGAGTGGGGGTTTAGTTGTAATGAAATTCCAGAGTTTCTGTTTGTCTGGGAAGGTCCTTATTCTTTCTTCATAGAGGAAGGAGAGCTTTTCGGGATAGAATATTCTTGGTTGGCATCTGTTTTCTTGGAGTCTGTTGACTATGTCCCTCCACTCTCTCCTTGCCCGTAGTGTTTCTTCGGAGAAGTCCGATGTCAGCCTGATTGGTTTTCCTTTGAATGTTATCTGTTTCTTCCCTCTTGTCAGCTTCATTATTTTTTCCTTGTCCTGGATCTTGGGAGCTTTACTATTATGTGTCTTGCTGTATTTTTCCTTTCGTCGTGGAATTTTGGTGTTCTTCTTGCTTCTTGTATATCAATTTTCAGCTCCTTCTTCGCATTTGGGAAGTTCTCTTCAATTATCTCTTTGAATATTTTCTCTGTTCCTACATCTCTCTCCTCTCCTTCTGGTATTCCTATAACTCTTATATTTCCTTTCCTCACGGAGTCAGATAGTTCCCAAAGTCTTTCTTCCGTCTTTTTCCTTCGTACTTCTCTTTCCTTTTCTGTTTTGGTTCTTTTTATTTCTGTGTCTTCAAGAGTACTTATTCGTTCTTCCATTTCATCTATTCTGCTTTTTCTTTTGCTTCCTCCTTTAGGGACTCAATTTCATTCTTCTGATCGTTGATTATTTTTCTCATATCATTGTTTTCCTTTATGAGTTCTGTCACTTTTTTAATCATGGCAATTTTAAATTCTCTTTCTGGAAGGCTCAGAAGTTCTTCCAAGTTACTGTCGTTGCAATCTGGGGGGTGGTTTTCTTTTTGTGGTGTGCTTTTTTCCTGTGGAGTTGTTAGGTTGCGTGTGGTTCTTCTACTCCCTACTGTCTGTTTTCTAATTTGCCGTATGCGTTGGGACACTGTGTTGCTGGGACTGGTCAGCATCTTGGGTGAACTTCTCCACTCCCCTCTGGCTCCTCCTGGAGCCAACTGTCTGTTTCAAGCAGTCTTTACTGAAGAAAGGTCCCTGTTCTAAAATGCCAATGTGGGGACACACTCTCCTGTGCTCCTGGTCTGCCCTGGCGGTGGGTTCCCGCTCCCCCTCTGGGCTTGGACTGCAGGCCAGAAGGGGCCTGGTGTGGGCGAACTTCCCCGCTCACCTCTGGTTCCTGAGGGAGCTTTCTGCTGGTTTCAGACAGTCTTTACTGAAGAAATGTCCCTGTTCTAAAATGGCAATGCAGGACTCACTCCCTGCGCGTCCAGTCTCAGGCATAATCTTCTGCGCACCCGGTCTGCCCCGGCCTTGGGTGCCCGCTCCCCCTCTGGGCTCAGACTGTTGGTCGGAAGGGGCCCGGTGTGGGCTAACTTCCCAGCTGGCCACTGGCTCCTCCGGGAGCCTTCTGCCGTTTTCAAGCAGTCTTTTCTGAAGAAAGGTCCCTGTTCCATGGGGTGTTAGTGACTTTTTTTCTGGTCACTAGGTGGCACCAGAGATCTCTCCTAGTGTCCTTGGGGAACTGTTTTTTTTCACCCCGTGGGAGAGGGAACAGAGCGGGAATGGTAGGGTAAACCTCAACGGCTTTGGGGTGCTGTGTCTGCCTTGGGCCCCACCGTCGTGGAGAACCCACGCCCCGAATTTCGTGTCCCGGGTCTCAGTTCCAAAGCCCTCAGGTCCAGGACGTGGGCTGTAGCGCAGTTCAATGACCGCAGAAATGGCGCCTTTTGCCCCCTCCACCTTCTCTCTTATTCTGTCCCTCATCATGCACTTACATGGAAGAAGTGTGCACAGATTGAAAAGGAGAGAGAGTAAGTGTACAGGGAGGGAGAGAGACAGGTGGAGTGTCTTCAGTCCCCATGGTTGTGGCCGAAGCTTCCTTAACCCCTAGGTCCAGGAGAGCATGAGGCCAGCGACAGTCTCACCCATGAGATTTGTGAACCCCTCGGTTTACAGCCGTGGTTTCCTTTGGTCACATGCCGGTTCTCTAAGAGATTTAATTCTATTCAGCAGAAGACAGTGATACCAGTTTAGAAATGTCTGCTGAAGAATCACCTCAGCAAGCATTGAGCTCCCCAGCAAGAAGTGAGCCAGGTAAGGGAGGTGGGGATTGTTGGGGAAGCAGGGGTCAGGAGGATGGTGCTTCCTGAGGGTTTTCCTCTGAGCACACCCCACAATCAAAAGTGCAGTTAATTCTCAAATACCATTTTTTTTAAAGATTTATTTATTTTATTTATTTATACAAGCACCGGGTATAGTCAGAAGCACAGGAGGGTGAGAGAATTCACCAGAGCCAGAGCGGGGAGCAGAGCAGGCAGAAGGACCAAAGCACACTGCTGAGGGGAGCAGCGGGCAGCAGGAGAGGTCTGCGCGCCTAGTGGGACCTTCCTCCAGTGGCCAGGGAGCAGCCTGGGATCGAACCAGCGCCGCAGAGGCTGCGGGCAGCTTTGCAACCCAGCGCTCGACCGCTGCACCACCAGGGAGGCCCTCAAATACCATTCTTCATAGTTACCTTGGCCCTTTGGAGAAATGCAGGGATAGGAAACCTTAAAAAATTCCATGATAGGAGGTTTTTGTTTGGGGTTGTAGATCTTCCTACAGTCAGTTGTAGCACACAGGATTCCACATAGTGGAAAAAACAAGTGTTGCACAAAAATTTAATTAACTTCAGTGGAACATTCATAAGTGCAAAGGAAAATGTGATGGTTGATGTGAAAATCCAGGCATCCAGGAAAATCTTATTCATGAATTTGAGTAGAAGCTATCTATTCCTTGCAATTGTTGGCATGTTCTGAGGCACTTTGGGTGGTAAAGATGTCAAATAATTCATTTGATATCCGTTTTTTATGTGGGTGCTTGAATAGATTTTTTTTTTTTAAGATTTGTTTATTTATTTATACAAGCACTGGGTACAGTCAGAAATATGGGAGGGTGAGAGAATTCACCAGAGCCAGAGCAGGGAGCAGAGCAGGCAGAAGGACCGAGTACACTGCTGAGGGGAGCAGTGGGCACGGCAGGAGAGGTCTGTCACGCCATGTGGGACCCTTGCCAGAGGAAGGGGATTGAACTGGCGCTGCAGAGGCTGCAGGCAGCTTCGCAGCCCACTGCTCAACTGCTGCTCCACCAGGGGAGGCCCTGCTTGAATAGATTTAAAACAGAAGGTCACAACATTTAGAAGTTATGGCCTATTCCAAGGGCATAGCAGCTTTTGGTCTTAGCAGTTTGATATGTTCTAGACACATGTGACTAACTTTACCTACTTCGGATAATTTTGCTTTCTGCATGGGTGGGACTCTACCAGAGAGTCTGAAGCAGTCATTGCATCGCCAATGTGGTATTTCATTAAATCTAATTCAATTCAGTTCCATTCAATTCAATTCAGTTTCTTTTCATTTCATTTTATCCTAATTTTAACCTTTGTGATAAAACTTGTCATAAAGTGATAATATTAAGTCAGGATGCAGTATAGGGACACACAAAATATACCTTCTGGAAGTAGATAGTGAAAACAAAATCCTAGGATGCCTCTTTATTGAATAAGGGTACTGTGTGTGTATGTGTGTGTGTGTGTGTGAATCACATATTCTTTATCCATTTGTCTGTTGATGGACACCTAGATTGTTTCCATACCTTGGCTATTGCAAATAATCATGCAATGAACAGGGGGAATACCTATTTCTCAACAAAGTGACTTTACTTCCTCCAGGTCTATATGCCCAGAAATGAAATTACTGGGCAACATGGTAATTGTATTTTCAACTCCATGCTGGAAACTCCACCCTGTTTGCTGCAGCAGCTGTCCTAATCCTCAAACCACAACAGTGCTCAAGGGTTCACTTTTCTCTGCATCCTCACTGGCATGTTATCTCTTGCTGTGACACTCTCTGAACTAATATAAACTGTGCCATATGACATCATCTAAAAGAGGGGGTAGCGACATGATGTTTACAATCCCTGGAGTAAGGGAAGAAAATCTCGGGGGCTTCACAGTTAGGGTTTCCTTTGGTCACACGCCAGGTTCTCTAAGAGATTTAATTCTATTCAGCAGAAGACAGTGATACTGATTTAGAAACATATGATGAGGAACAGCTCCAGCAAGCATTGAACTCCCCAACAGAAAGTGGATCAGGTAAGGGAGGTGGGGACTGTCTGGGATGTAGGTGTCAGGAGGATGGTGTTTCCTGAGGGTTTTCCTCTTAATTCTGCCTAGAATGGGGCTTATGTTAATATCTAGAAAATAATTATTCACATAAACCATTGATTTCCCCAAGCCAATAATATAGGAAATTCTCATCAACTCTTGACATCAATAAAAACTGAACATCAATGTATTAAAGAAAGGAATTTGGCTTTAGAAGAGATTGTCATTATGTTAGGCACAACAGCACTTAGGTGGACCTATTTAGCTTACTACTGCAGATCTTGAATCACTCATTGTGTAGGTAAGCTGATGCTCAGATTAAGTATAAATAGATCCTATGCAGGAGAATTTTCCAGATATTCTAAAGTTAGTCTTTCTTTAGTACACTTAGTCTGGTAGTTTTATTTGTAGAGTAGATCCATACCTATTAAATTTATAAACTTTTTTTTAAAGAAAAGAAAGGAGTATTCATTAGATAATAGTCTGAAAGAAACAGCTATTGATTGAACATGGAAATTTTGGTAATTTTTTCTTTCCTTTTATAGAATACCATCTCATGCATTTTTCATTTTTCAAGTGTCAATATTTCCATGGAAGCCCAAAATGACCTTTTGTGAAATGTTGCTGTTTTTTAAGTTATGTGCAAAAGTTAGAATCACACCAAGTGTACAAACTCCCTCTTCCTTTTGTGCACTCAGTATGATGCTGGTGGGAGATTGTGACTTTGGCAAAGACAGTTCACAGTGAACAACATAGGTGTGAGTGTGTCTTGCACATGATGGGGTCTTGGGCTCATCAGCCAAGGTAAACACTCCAAAGGGACACACGAGCAGATACCTCATAGTTGCAATCAAATTATGTACTCGATAAAATTATTTTCTTTCACAAACTGATAGGTGGCAAGTAGCTTCATGAAAGTTTTAATGAAGCTAAAGTGTGTCCAACTGTCTTTGCATAAATTGGCTACTAATAGACCCATGTCTACTACCTGGTCTTTGGGGCTGACTTGACTGTGGATTTGTCAAGTCTGTGCCTCCATCCACGTGTTTTGGTCACTATCTTCTAACGTTCAGGAAGCACAGCACGGTCAGGAACAGGCAGACTCAATGGACACAGACACAGATTTCTGGAGTGACTCTGGCTGGTCGACTGACTTCCAAAAGTCTAAGGCTGCCTGTGACTAGCTAGCTTTAAATTAGTGGTGTAAATAGTCATTGGCCAATGGGGTTGAGTTAAACTGGTTCTGGTAACCTAAAATTTTCAAAGCAGCATTCCCCCCACCACCACCAAAAGGACAAGATCTTTTTTATTCTTTGAGTTGCAAGTAAAACATGGGAGAGAAAGCAGAATGAGGTGCAAAAGATGAGGAAGCGTGGTTCTGTTAGATCTCAGATGTGATTATTGGAGCAGAGATACTTTTTCTCCAGAAGGCAGCTCGTCTTAGCTCAGAAGATCAGTGTGTAGCATGAGAGCACCAGGAGCGTTTTCCCAGGCTGGTTTCAGGATCCCTGGACTGTGGCTTTTTTGTTTCTCTTTAGTCTCTGGTGAACTAGAAGTTCTGCAAATGAATAAAGAGGCTTCAGAAGCTAGCCTCCTCTCCTATGATGGTCACAGTAATAATGACTTAAAAATAATTAAAAAACAGAATTCTGATAAGACCAAAGAGAGTACTTTGTATACCTGTATACAAAGTATACCTCTCAGACCCCAGGCTGAGTGGTGACTGGCCTCTATGACTTCTTCCCTATCACTTGCTGATTTCTAGGTACTGTAGACCTTGTATACTTCGTATCCAAGTTTAGAAAAAGTCAACTATTGCCCCCAATGAAAGACTTCAAAGGAAGAATAGATAAATGGGGATCAAGCAGGGTACAGAGGAGAGGGTCACTGGGACAAATAAAACTCTTCATAAATCATGCTTTTAACCCAAAAACAGAGTTACCAGCCCTTGAAAAAGAGACATGTCCGTGTGTAATGTGCTCCCCCAAATGTGTGCCAGCAAGTTGGAAAGCAGGGCCTGAACATAGCCAAGCGTGTGACATGATAGGTAAGGCTGCCTGAAGACCGTGGTTTGGGGGTGACCCTGAGCAACCACAGACCCCAGGCTGAGTGGTGACTGGCCTCTATGAGTTCTTTGCTATCACTTGCTGTTTTCTAGGCACTGTAGACCTTGGAACCAACTCTACTTTGGCAAGAGTCAAGAGGAAGAGAAGTAAGAATGACTAAGATTTTACTTGCTTTGGGGGTTAAAAGAAGTTTTTTAATGTCACTTTCATTATAGATATCCATAGCTTAATCTCTGGATCATGCAATCCCTTATTTTACATGGTGAAAAGTATTTTACAATATAATCAAGGAGGTACCTTGCAAGAGCAGATTACCTTGGATTATCTCGGTGCTCCCAATATAATCATAGAGGCCTCAAAAAGTGGAGAATCATTCCTGATGGGGGAGAGAAGTGGCTGAAGAAGGTAGTCACAGAGAGAGACAATGTTGCTGACTTTGAAGATGGAGGGAAAGAGCAAAGTTTGTAGGTCACCCCTAGAAACCAGAAAATTCAAGGAAATAAATGCACTTTCATAGCTTCCAGGAAGAAACAAAGACCAGCTGAAATCTTGATTTGAACCCAAAGAAATCTTGTCAGAGTTCTAACCCACATAGTTATAAGATGAAAACCCACTAAATCTGGGTTACTTGTTATGGCAAAAAAAAAAAAAAAAGGAAGAGTAACGCAGATCTTGCTTATTGGAAGTGGGGTGCAGCTATCACACATACCTAAAAATATGAATGTGGTTTCAGAATTGGGCAATGGGCAGAGGAAGATTGGCAAATGGGAAGAACTTCAAATAAAAGGATAGAAAATGTCTGGATAGCCTTGCACAATTTGTTAGCAAAAATTTAGATGCCAAAGAGTTTCCTAGTGAGGGAAGAAAGCAAAGAACGTGGTAAACCTATAATATCTTCAAGATATGTCCTGAAGATATGCAAAGGCAGAACTTTCTGAGTATGTACCTAAGGAGATTGCTAAGTAAAGTGATAAAGATTAAATTGGAATAAAGGAAGTAATAAAATCAGCACAGAAATTAACAAAATGGAGATTTAAAAACCAGAAAGTGGTTCTTTTAAAAAGACTAACAAAATAGACAAATGTTTAGCCAGACTCACTAAGAAGACAGAAAACAAACACAAAAAATTATAACTAAAAAAGAAGTTACAACAGATACTACAGAAATAAAAAGGATAATTACAGAGTATGATGAATAATTACACAGCAACAAATTGGGCAATCTTGAAGAAATGGAAAAATTCTTAGGCATATGCAACTTTCCAAGACTGTGTTATCTATGTATTATATATACAACCACAACAGTTACCTTTCAGTCTAAGACACCAGCAAAATATTTTCCAATGTTGCTTTTTCTAATTTTTAAGGGAAGCTCATCCCCTAGAATCTCTCAGGTACATGCAGAGGACAATGTAACTCAGAATCAGCCTCACTGGTAGTTAAGAATTTTGCCCCATTCTTGTGGATCACAGTCTGGAAAAAAAAAAAAAAAAAAAACTTGAAAATTATTAACCACAGGCTTTGGGAATTACATTTATGGCTCTGAATGATTAACTTCTCTCTCTCTTTTTTTAAGAAAAAAAGAAAGGACATTCCTGGACAAGAATTAAGAGAATCCGGAGAAACACACAAAATGCTAAGCGCACCAAGAGAAATAGTCAGTTTATTAAGACACTGCTTATGGTTTTGGTTTTCTTGCCTCTTACAGTCTCCCATGACAGTTTCTGAGCTGTCCTGTCAGTTAGGATATAGGCATAGACACTGTAAAAAGAGGCCCCAACATACCTGCCTTCAAAAATGGTTTATTTCTCACAAATTTAATAGTCCATGCTGCATGGCCCAGGGTTAATAGGGAAGCACAGCCACCTTCATTCAGTATGTGGCTTCTTCTCTTTGTGAAGACATTTTTATTTGGAAAGATACAGCCTCTTTCAGTTTATTCATTCAAAGGCCTTCTGTAGATATGACATCTCCAGCCCCCTTCCACCCATCCCATTTGCAGAATGTTCTAGAACTCCCTGAGATCTTTCCTCTCTGGAGAAAACTAATGTGAAAGTGACATGCAGTAAAGCAGAGAACACAAGTAGAAGTCAGAGGCCATCTCCTCTCTCAGTTTGCGGTCAGAGTCCTGTCAGGAGGGACAAGTTCAGTCTGATTTGTCTCCAGCTACCTAACTTCAGTGAGCGAGTTACAGCTGGACTGCTCCCTCAGCCTGTGACCACAGTCTACACTTAGTGTCCTGTGGAGGACTGATAAATTAGGAGTTAAGACAGTTTGATGGATCCTAGTTTCTCTGCTAAAGCATTTTCTTTGTGTGAGATTTGACGATGATATAGAGGTAGACATCAAGAGTTCTGTATTAAAAGTGACACTTTGCCTCTTTTAATTAAAAAAATACAGTGTTAATGGTATGGATATACCCTAGAAGTAACTAGAGACTTGTGCAGTCAACTTTCCTAAGTACCCCTCTGTCTTTTTAGGAAAAAGCTCAAGGTGGGCAGGGGTGGGGTGGGGGGAGGTGTGCAATTGCAAAATGAGATGGAACAAGGAAATCTCTTTCAGGATCAAGAAATCACAGACATGAAAATGTGGATTTTCACTCTCAAATACTGCCTGTGACCTGTGGTGAGGTGACAGGGATGTTATATAAGAGGAAATTGCAACGAGGTGGGTGTCATGGTCTACTTTAATTTTCAACTCCTATCTGATGGGATCCCATGGAGCAGTGGAATTATCCATGTGCATTAGACATCATTCAAGAAATTGGGGCTGCAGCTGACTTGAGAGGGGGAGGAAGGGATCCCTAAGATGGTGGACATAGTCTACACAGTAGGTGCTCACTCCCACACAGATGTGTCCATGGGATTGCCCAACGAACCAGAGAAAAGGGAGGGACTTCGCCTCCACCTTTATAACCTGTATCCCTTCTGGCTCATTATGCTAAGGACAGGACACCAACGCCATAAGAAGAGCCCAGAATTTAGAACAGAAAACCCAATTCCCCGCCTCAACGATGCCAAGAGTGACAGATTCATTTGAGTAGAGAAGGGAACCTCCCTGAGGCTGAAATTTCTCATCCAAAAAGAGAATAATAAAACCCCGCTTCATGGTATAAGTATGAGGAATTACTTTACATAAGTCAGATAAAGAATTGAACAGCTTTACTGAGATAAAACTCACATGTCATACTCTTCAGCACTAAGAGTGTACAGTTCAATGTTGAGTTTTGTTTGTACAGTCACAGGATTATACAGTCATCACCACCTTATGGATTTAGAATACCCCTCCCAAAGGAAGCCCTAGGTTTATTAGCAGTCAAAAACTCTCCACCTTACCTCACCGCCCAGTGCTAATCAGTCACAGATCTAATTTCTGCCCTATAAATATTCCCTTCTAGAGATCTCATACAAAAGCAATCTGTAATATATGCCTGTTGTGATTGGTTCTTTTACTTAGCTTGATGTTATCCAGGGTCATCCTTGTACTGCTGTATTTTGCCTCTTTTAATTCAAATAATGCAGTGTTAATGGTATGGATATACCCTATCTTTTTTCTCCACTTCTCAGCTTGGGTTGCTTCCGTTCTTTTAACTATTGTGAATAATGCTGTTGTGAACATCTACGTGAAAGCTTATGTATGAGCATCTATTTTCAATTCTTTGGGGTATACTGCCAGGGTGAAACAGAAAATGTCCTAATTCTCTGTTTAAGTTGTTAAGGAAACACCAAAATGTTTTCCACAGTGGCTGTACCAGCTTATAGTCCCATCAGCAACATATGAGGGCTCCAATTTCTCTACTTCCTTTCCAACTCTGGTTATTCTCTTTTTTTATTATGGTTCACCTAGTGAATAGGAAATAGTTTCTCACTGTGGTTTTGACTTGATTTTCTCTAATGATTAATGATGTTTACCACTAGACTCTTTTACACATAACTGAAAATTTCTGCCAGATAACAGGATTCAGGGGTGGAGAAGTCTCTATTCAATAGAGCCATTCAATGAGTCATGTGGTGGATGTGGTTGGGGTGCCATTCTGAGCAGCACACGCCACCCCTGCCCCCCACCTCCGAAACTGCCATCCCTGAGCAACCTGAGCTTCTGCTGCCACTTGTCACCACAGTTAACTGGAAACTCTGTCCTATTCTCAAGCCCCAGAATTCAATATCACATTGAAATCCTCCCACTCTTCAGAATCACTTCCTTTTTCTTTGTAGGTGATTTGGAAACCTTTTAGAAGGTAGATTTTGATGGTAATTATCAATTTTTGTTGTACAAACTGAAAGAAATATGCACAGAAAGTAGGAAGTCTCCTGTGAGGGCACTAAATGGCTGGGCTTGAGGATTCTGAAATTGGTCACCCCCCTCCCATTGTTGATCTTGAGCCCTAATGGGTGTATCCATGTCCATTGGGGTGGAGACCACCTTCTGCATTCTGAGAACAAAGAGAGCTCAAAACCAATGTATGCTCATCTTGCAGGAACCTCTGTACGGTGTATACAATGTGAGGATGGAAATTGGCTCACCCCCAGGGCATTTGAAGTCAAAGGAGGCCTTGAAAGATCAAAGAATTGGAAGAAGAGTTTGCGCTGTGGTGGGATACCCCTGCAAATGCTGATAGAGGTATGGCGGTGATGGGGCAGGAAATGTGACTTTCCTTGATATACTCCACGGTGTGGTCACCATTTGCTCCCTGAGTATTTGCTGAGTTATAGTTTAAGCCCTGATGCCTCTGAGTTTAGCCTTACACTTGGGAGAAAAGAGGCCCACAATCATAACCTCAGTACAGTGCAGCACATAAATGTAGTAAAAGGCGCTCTGTCAGAAGAAATGCAGGGGTGGAGGGAGGGAGAGTTCATTCTGACGATAAACACAGACAGCTTCGTGCACTGAAAGAGGCGTCGACAGTGATGCACATGGGAAGAAGACAATCCATGGAAAGCATGATATGAAAATCAGAACCACAGTCAAAGTTAAGGCAGACAGACTGTGTGTGATCCACCTGTGGGGGTTGTTTGCAAGGGTGTAAGGTCAAGCTAATGAGTTTAAACTCATAGACACTCTCTTGGAGAGCCAGGGGACCTTGATGCCATCAATGTCTTTCAACCCAAGAAACCCATATTCAGCCTACAGTGCTCAGCTCAAATGTCAACTCTCTCTCTGAATATTCCCTGGCTGAGCTGGCCCTGGCCACCCCTCACCGGGGCTTCCAGAGTCCTCTATTAAGACTCTTCTTATGCCATTGATTATTTATCCTTCCATGCATTTTCTTTTTCTCTCTAGACCCCTCTGAGGGTTGTCTATCTTTGTGTGCCCATGGCTGAGCAGAGTGCCTGACATCCAGTAGGTTTAGGACTGATGGAATTGCCCTGGTGTAAGGACACAAGCTAGGGTGGCATTGGTGAAAATGGAAAGGAGGTGTGATGTGTCCAAGACATCGTGAAGAAAGTCCTCTTAATCTTAGGGGAAAAGCACAAGAGAAAGGAGACGCTACAGATACCAGCTTCAATTGATTGAATTCCAGAATTACAAGTGTGTGGGTGAGAGAGAGATGGTTTCTCACTTTGAGTTTGAGTTGATAGTGGGACATTCAGGTAGAAATATTTGGGAAGAGGTTCAAAATGCCAGACTCACGAAACAAAAGCACAGGCTAACCATGTACTTGGATCTTTTTTTCTCTCAGGATGGATTTCTAGATAAACCTCCAAGAAACTATAACAGGAGAGGAAAGGTGATTATTATATAACTTTCTACAAGCTCTTCTTATTAACTGGTTTGACATGTTCAATATGTTATTTCGTGGTCCCCATGTAGGTAAGTAAAGTTAAGCTTCATCCATCCATCCTACCTGTTGTTTTTTGTTCCCATGTACCTTCAAAATAGCTGCTATGAACAGTCATATTGTATAGGCAAGGTCTTCTTTGAATGGTAAACCATTTGAGATGCAGATGATAAAGAGTCATCCAAATAGAACTCAGGGATGAGTTTTAGCAATTGATGTAAAGGTAGTAAGCGTGTCCAAGTTGGAAAAGCAAACGTGTTTGGGTATGGTATACAGGAAAACATTTCCTAAAAAATGATAGGGTCATCTTCAACTTACAGGTTTTTTTTTTCCCTTTCATACTATTTTCTACCTTGATTTAAATCAGAGGGAGCAAAACTTTGCTCACCTTCACTAGATGGCTAGGCTGGGGGACTGAAGCCATATACCATTCCATGTGGGTGGCAAACAAAAGCCAACTTCTTTTTGGAGCCTTTACATTTCCTTATACCTTGTAACAAAATGTACACACAGGCATGAAAAATTATTTTCAAGGGGTATGTATCTCCCCTTCACGAGGATGGTGCTGTTGAGAAAACTTCTGGGAGACTGACGTATTGCACAGGAGGGGCTACCCTAGAATATAGTTCTGTTCACTTTGATGCCACCCCTTTGGCACTACCAGGGAGGCTGTGCAGACCTCCCTTATCACTGTGAAGGTGATTTCTCCTTTTATGGAAGAGTTATGGAGAGGGCAGTCAAGCTTGTAAGGGGCGGAGTAGATTCAGGACAAGCTGATGGTTCTCTAAGACTGGTTTGGATATACAAGATAAATAACCAGTTATTTTACCAAGAAAATGGGTACATTTGAGAAAAGCAGGTGAACTGAAATTTGGAAAATGCACATAATTGCAATAGTGAACTATAAGCAAATCCAGATACTCAAAGGTGGGAACCCTGCTGTTATTGGGGAAAGCAGGGGAATGGGGTGGGGGTGGTAGCTACTTGGTGACGAGTGACAGCACTTCTTATTGGTGGAGGTATTGCTGTGCAGGATGACTCTCCCTTTGGGATACTAAAGTGACTTCTTCCTGTTTGGAAGTGTAAGGGTTTGCTTCTTCCCTTTGGGGCATGCAAGAATGAAACGTGCATGACAATGTCAAGTAGTGATATGTGAGTTCCCTTTACAGGCCTTCCCAACTTCAGTTTTAGTGGATGTTCCTTTATTAATTTTCACGCTAGACATGGATGAGCATTTGAGGAAGAATGGTGGGGAAGAAATGTAATTCTTAAATACCACAGATAGAAATAGATGTTGAGACATTCACAGAGCTCTCAGCTCAGTCACACTTAGTTGGCCAATAGGACTTCACCTTCCAACAGCAATTTGAGGTCCAGGCCTTTAAATGACCTGATGTTCTGGATGGTTTGAGCTATCAGTTCTGGGATGTTTCATCCCCAGCATTACCCAAAGGGAAACGCTTGTTTGCCCTTGTTAGTGAGTATGTTAACAACCAGCTTTGGGGCCATTCTCCAGGCATCAATACCCCCTCAGTCTAGATCACCCACGTGAACTGGCAGCTTCCTATGTACAATATCTACCCTGAGTCATGAGCACAACATTGTTTGCAACAAGCTGCTATTGCCTCTGGCTTCTCCTGAGTCGACCAAGAAACATCTTAAGTCTCCCATGAGGAGAACAGCCTCCCAGAGAGGTCCCAGGATTTATTACTACCCCAGGGGCCCTCTGTACCTCCCAGAGGATCTCGAGTTTTGACAGAGCCCCTTGGTCTCTAGAAACTTCATTGTCACTCTGGTAACCACAACAGTTTCCTGTCTCCTGACAAGGGCCATGCACATGTCCCAGTGACAGTTGCCATGTTCTGAAATGATCAGTACACTCCTCTGGAACAACCATTTATTGTTTGGTAATATTTGCTTAGAGATAGCAAACAATCACTTTTCCTAAGCAAAACAATACTTGTTTATTCAGTCACTAAGTAATAATCAAGCACAATCTTTGTGTTTTGTGCTTATTTAAAAAGGCAAGAAATGTGGCCTGTTCTCAATGGGCTGATTTAGGCCTGGGTCCCTCAGGGACTAATCCTCAATGGACATTGAAGAAGACTGAAATAATATCCTTGACCTTAAGGATTGTTTCAACTTCACTGTCTAACGTGGAAGAATAACTCATGGGGGTGATGGGAACGGGCCTCTAGGCCTTGTAGAGAGGTGGGCAGTGATATGGCCACTGCTAGGGTCATTCTCCCATGGGTCACACATGTCTATCACCTCTCTGTCCTGGCTGTATATAAGCTCAGGTGCCTAGATCCCAGGAGGGAAGGAGGCCAGGTGGTTCTACTGGATAAGCAAAAGCAACATAAACCTAGTAGGTGGCAGTCAGTGACCTCTGAATAGTCAGCCAGCTGACATCTTGGGATTTGGATGGAGGGGAGATGAGGGTGGCCTCCTGGAAGAATTATAGCACTGGGAACCTGGGATGCAGTTTAATCTTTGGGGCTTTTTGCACTGGGGCTGCTGGTGATGCGTCCTGAGCCGACACACTCGTTGCACCTCCTCCCATGGGACAAGGCCCTCTGGTGTAGAGAAAATGCCTGAATGCCCCTCGGAGGACATTTTCTCTAATTCCATCATTGAAAACAGGGCCAGACTCCTACATGACCATGCAAAGGTCTGTCTTGGGTCTGAAAGCCAGAGAAGGAAGTTCACGGGGCCATGAGGTGGCGCCTGGCACTTGGAAGACTTCTAGCCCAAATATAGGCCATACAAACAACTGAAACCCTGAGTAGACTGAGTAGACTGTGACTAGAATCCTTTAACAGGCAGCAGTTTAATAAGTGGTTAATTCAAGCTCCCATTCAATATTGTCACTTAATCTTTCTCTCTTTTCAGGGGAAAACACAGAATTCTTTCGGTTATCCCTCAGTTGATCCTTATGTAAGTTTTTTTTTTTTTTTTAAAGATTTATTTATTCATTTATTTATTTATTTATACAAGCACTGGGTACAGTCAGAAGCGCGGGAGGGCGAGAGAATTCACCAGAGCCAGAGCGGGGAGCAGAGCAGGCAGAAGGACCGAAGTACACTGCTGAGGGGAGCAGCGGGCGGCAGGAGAGGTCTGCGCGCCATGTGGGACCCTCCTCCGGTGGCCAGGGAGCAGCCGGGGATCAAACTGGCGCTGCAGAGGCTGCGGGCAGCTTTGCAACCCAGCTCTCAACTGCTGCGCCGCCTGGGAGGCCTGATCCTTATGTAAGTTTTAACCCCCACCTGGAACCCCAGACAACCCAGGCCTTTCCCCTTGGTGCATCGTCTATGTCTGATATGTTCCCCTGAGGCTCACACTCAGTAGATTAGCAGAGATGAGCAGAGAGCCACAGACACATAACCCTCGCCAGGTAGATGGTACTGGGGTGTGTCTCAGGGCAAAAGCTCCTTTCCATTTGTCCAGTGGAGACTCCCATTTTCTCATTTCCCCTGGAAAGCGGGTGTGCGAGGCCGAGTTCTAGACCACTGTGGCCTCTAAAATTGAGGTTGATGTGATCATGGCCACAGCTGGTCTGCAGATGAGCGGTGAGAAGCAAGGTTGAAGGGTGGCTGCATTTTAAAGAAGGTGGTAGAAGGAAAGCCCAGGCATTCACTCCAGGTGCAGGCAGAGCTAAGGATGTTTTAAACATCAGCCAGATGGTTGGGACCTCACTGGTGGTGCAAGGGCTTAAGTCTCAGCACTATCGAGATATTGCCAGCCACTGCAACACGAGTTCAATCCCAGGCCAGGGAGCTGACCCACAAGGCGCAGCAGACCTCTCCTGTCTTGCCTGCTGCTCCCCTCAGCAGCATATTTCAGTAGATCTGCCTGTTCTGCTCCCCACTTTGTCACTGGTGAATCCTCTCACCAACCCCTACACCTCTGGCCTGCACCCCAGTTCTTGCATGCATGAATAAATAGAAAACAAATCTTAAAAAAATACATATATGAGTCAGAAGGAATAGGCCAGATTGAGCTGCTGTGTTCAAGGGTGGGTCCTGTCGTGAGTCCTGCAGAGAGACATGCGCCAGGCCAGTGGGTCCCTTATAGAACCCTGTACCCAATCCCCAGGGCCTTCAGGGGGCTGAAACCATCACTAATGGCAATCACAGGGCATTTTCACTCAGTTTAAATATGGCTTCCTGCTTTAAATCTGCCAAAATTATGGGCGACTTCACTCTCAGAGCTAAATCATAATGGCTTTCTTTCACTGCAACAAGATTGACATTAAAGCAACCAAAGTAACCAAAGTTTAAGAATCTTGAATCCTATCTTTTTAACAGATTTCTCTCCACAACTCCAGGGGGCAGCACTCACATGGGACATCATGCAGTCATAATGACACCTGACATCCAAGAGAAAAGGGACAAATAGTTTTATACACACTTTACCTCCCAAACAATCCTCCCAAAACGTTTCGATTGTATCCACAGTGATGTTGACCCTCAGCCAACTGAGGAAGCTTCAATCTTCTGGACAGCTCTGGAGTCCAGTGTTTGTGAGGCTTGTTTGGGTGCATGAAGACACGAAGGATCAGGTCCAACTGCCCACGGGAGGGTGGCAACTGTTCCAACAAGAGCACCCTCATCTGTGTAAATCATCCCCCCTGGGACGGATACCACAAGTCAACTCAACATTGACTCAGAACATACCTTGACACTCAGATTCTGCCAAGATTAGATCTCAGCTTACTCTGCACATTGGGATCCCCTGAAGACCTCTGAAAGGCTGCATTGCCTGCCACCCACCCAAGGGGAAATTCTCATTTAATTCTCCTGAGCTGATTTAGGCATTAAGATTGTGGGGAAAGTCCCAGATGACTCTGATACTCAAAGTAACTTATTGTATGGCTTCAGAACAATACCCAAGCCCATCCGCCCCACACCAACTTGGTCAGAATCACTGCCCCTGGGACCAGGAACTCTTAATTTACACTCTTCTCTGGATCATTCTATGTGCAGCTGGGCTGAGAAACTAAGAGCTGGAGACATAAATGTTAAAAAGATATGGATTCAAGATTCTTAAACTTTGGTTACTTTGGTTGTCCTTATTCTCCTGGGGACGAGGGTCACTCTTTCTGGAGAATGATGGTGAGCTATGGGAGCCTGCCCTGAGAGGAAAAATGAGCTATGCTTGCGTGCCAGAGCAGCCTCAGAGGTTGTGCTTGCAGATCCCCTAACTTTCAGTGGGAGCACCTGGCAAGACATCCCTTTGGGCTAACGTTTCCAATATGCGGCCATTTGCACACAAAAGAAATCCCCAGAACCCAATTCATCCAACACAAAT
Source organism: Talpa occidentalis (assembly GCF_014898055.3). Lineage (NCBI taxonomy): Eukaryota > Metazoa > Chordata > Mammalia > Eulipotyphla > Talpidae > Talpa > Talpa occidentalis. The sequence continues at coordinate 3,522 of NW_023603951.1, read as the reverse complement.
ATTTTCACCCAGAAACCCAGAACATGATGCAAAGTAACTGTTGATTTGTGTGACTTATTACTTTGCACACATACAAATATCTTCCTTCTTATTTAATTTTCAATATATCCCCCTTCTGTGAGTCAGTTTAGTCATGCTGCTCTGGGCACATAAATTTAATACTTTATTGCAGGACCTGGTTTGATCTGCAAGGTTAATACAATGGTTCAGATTCCGATGAAATTGTCTTGTTTTGTCGCCAGTCTTTCTGGGATAGAATCTCTGGTTTCATGGGGCAGCTTTTCCGTCTGAATCTGTCAGGCCCGACACACGGAGCCTCCCTCCTGAATTCACCGCAGACCAGGATGTCCTCTCCTGAAATCCCTGCTCCCTGCCATCCTTCCCTGGCTCTGGGGGCTGAGAGTCCATGCAGGCCCACCCAGGCGGGCACCACCCCTCGAGCTGCCAGCTGTGAGCTCACTGGGCCTCCGGGCACTGTTTTACCTTCCAGCCAGAAAACTCTAACACGTGCGAGGTGTGCGGGGCCAGAGGGCTGCTGCTGTGCTGCGACACTTGTCCCAGGTCCTTTCACAAAGACTGTCACATCCCCCTTGAGGACACGGAGAGGTTTGTGAGACACGGTGCCCACCCGTGAGGGCCGGTCCCCCCTGCAGAGTTGGCATGGGCATGGGAGAGAGCGGGAGCTCCGAGGCCCGAGGGTGGTCCCCGGAGAACCATGTCAGCTGCTGTGCCGGGAGGGCGGTTCTTTCCTCTCCTCTGCTGCTGGAATCGCTGGTCTCCAGACGGCCGCTGTCCCAACCTAGAAGCTTCCAGCATGGACTCCCGTTCACAGAAATGGAGACGACAGTTGTTTGCGTCCGGTGCTGCGCTAGACGGGGCAGGGAACCTGGCCTGCTCTCCCCGCTCCGATGGCGCCTGGGCCCCTCCGGGACACAGCCCGTTTCTGACATGCAGGCCTGGGGACAGAGATCCTGGGCTCCCTGCAGCTCAGATGGGGAAGCAAAGGCGTCCCTCCACGTTCTGCCCACCCCCGCCACCCTGGCTGGGAGGAGGCCACTGTCTCAGGCCCCACAACGGAGCTTGGAGACGGGAGGTGTCCCCTCCAGCCATGCTCACGGAGGACAGCTACGGCCACAGGAGCAGGGGCTCTTTCCACAGCTGCTCCCCTGCCCACCTGTGCCCACCCACAGGGACCCGTGGAGCTGCACCTTCTGCGAGGTGAATGAGTCCTCGGGAAGCCAGCCGCGTCGGGGGGAGGCCGAGGTCCTGGCAAGGCCGATGCAGCCCGAGGAGCAGTTGGTGAGAGCATTGGGAACCCCCAACCTCCCTTTGCCCCTCACCCAGGAGCAGGCACATGGGCCAAGGACGAGGGGGAGGGCCCCCAGGGGAGCCTACTCTTGGAGCCAGGCCTCCAGGAGGCTGAACACACCGAGACTTGTTTGCTTGAAAACAGCTCAGCCATTCCAAGTCTGCTTCCTAGACCAATACATGTTTGGGGAAACTTCTGGAAGACTGGTGGGCATGCCTCTGCCCGGACATGCATAAGGGCTCATTCTCTCCAAGTTGCTCTCCATTCACAGTCCCCTTCTCCTGCAGAAATGTGCCTTGCTCCTCATGAAGGTCTATGGCCATTCCGAAAGCTCCTTTTTTAAGAGGATTCCACATTATTATTATGTAAGTAACAAGAAGCCATGACAACAGGCGGCAGAGGTCACCTGACCCTGACCTGGGCCCTGGGGACTCTGATCCCCGTCCAAGGGCTAAGAGCAGGAGCTGCTGTTACCTTGACCTTGTTGCATTTCTGCTGGGTTTTGTGAGAATTTGCAGAAGCAGAGTGTGTTCGTAACTGTCGCATTGATCTATTTTTCTCACCAGATTAAGGAAGTTTCTCAAAAACTGAAGGAACCCATGTGGTTGGACAAAATCAAGAAGAAGCTAAATAAGCAGGGATACTCCCGAGTGCAGGAGTTTGTGCAGGACATGCGCCTCATTTTCCAAAACCACAAAGTATCTTACAAGGTCTGTACTGCCACTGCTTCCAGCACTTTCTCTTCCCACCCCTTGTTACTGGGCATGGTGAGGGGCACCCCAGAACCCCCAAAATTCCCTTCCTAAATAAGTTCTTCCATCTACCACATCAAGACAAAACATAAGTTTGTCTTTTCTAGTGCATAAGACCTTTAATGGAAGGGAGATTTACTACAATTAGTGTGCAACAAGGACAAGAAGAGAATAACATGTTTAAATCAAGTACCCAAAGGTACCCATCCCCGCATGGGTAAATGCCCACACAGGGTAGGCCCAGAGCAGGCCCACTGAACCCAAAAACCTGAAGCATCTGCTGGTGGGGACCCATCGGAAGAGGGAAGAAATGGCCAGAAGGCTCTGGAAGGAAAAGAGCAAAATCAAAATCAAGATAAAAGCTGCCACTGTTCACTTCCCTACCGGTGTCTCACCCCCGTCTGTGGCAAGTCTCTCCTTCCCTGTCCCCCAAGGCCCGGGTCTAAGTCCCAGGCTGAGCAGCAAGCCCAGTGTTGTGCATGTCTCTGTGCTCCGCCTGCCTGCTGGGGGCTCCTGGCTTCCATCTGCTCCCTTTTTCCTTCTCCAGTCCCCTCTCCGGCTTCCCCTCGCCCTGCTCTGTCCCTCCCTCCTCAGGTGGGGCAGGGAACCTGGAACCTCCCTTTTCCCCAGAGACCACCCTGTTACACCCTGACAGCTCATTGCCCTCCACAAAGGCACCCACGGGACAGTCGAGATCCACCTGCTCCACCTCCTAAGGAGAGAATTGTCTCCTGAAGTAACCTGGTGCTTCTTCCCTCCACCAGCTCCCCTCAACCAGACTGCTGGGAATCCCCCACTTCCAGATCCCTGCTGTGAATAGGCCACTATTAACAGGGACCCCCAGAGGGGACAGAAATGACCCATGAAGCTCCACTCTTGTCTTTGAACTGTTTAAAAATGTGGGTTACTTTTCTAGCACTCACTAAGGGGAATAACCCAAACCAAATAAAGGGGTCCCCGAGTGTGGGGGTCACTTGTGGTTTCTGTCTAGTTGAGAAGAAACAAGCATGCTCTGAGGAAACGGAAGCTCCCTGAGCTGCCTGAGTTTTAGTGTGACCTGATAGAACTGGTTTAAGACAAAGGTCCTGCTCCTTCTCCCAGGGAGGCAACAATGAGGACCACTTTTTTTTTTTTTTTTCAGAGCGTTAACTTTGGCCTAAGGGGACTTAAACTGGAGGCAGAATTTGAGAAGAATTTCAAGGAAGTGTTTGCTATTCAAGAAACAACTGAGGACAGCCCCCCAGGGGAGTGACCGCCCTGGATGCCCTCAGAAATCTCTGGACAGATCTCAGAATGGTCCTTCAAAATCAACAAAAAACTACGAACCAGAGACACTTTTAAGGGGGTGGGGGTGGGAGGGGAGAGATTGGGGTCAGAATGGGGGGCTGCAATTGTATGGGGAATATAAAAATAAAATTTATTATTAAAATAAAAAAAAAAAATGGTCCTTCCCTGGCAGCT
>NW_023603949.1:0-5140 GCF_014898055.3 Talpa occidentalis | reverse complement strand
GGGCGCCCTAGGGCACGACAGCCCCAGAAGAGGGACCCAGGGTCAGGGGGCTCTGCTGTCCACAGGCCATGTGTCCGGGCCCACGTCCCTCCAGAACCTACTGACTCCCCCGACAGGCTCCTGGTTGGGCCCCACATGCCTGGGGCTTGGGAGCAGCTCGGTGCCCTCAGTCCCTGGGGTGGGGCCACCCTGCTTCAGGGCCCCTCGGGGAGGCCTCTGATCTGGGGACCCTCTGGCTGCAGGTTACGGGTGAAGCAGGCCTGCGGGGAGTACACGGGCACAGTGTGTGTCCCCTGCGCCCCCGGGACCTACACCGCCCACCTTAACGGGCTGAAGGAGTGTCTGTCCTGCAGGGACTGCAGCCCAGGTGAGCCCCTCCTCACAGCCACCCCTGCCGCCCCCTGCTCCTTGCGCTCCAGTGTCCCCCCGGGGGTCCTCCGGGAGCTGAGGCCTCTGTCCACCCTGGTCTGTCCCCCGGGACACCCAGAGGGTCCCTCTGCTCCCCCCGCAAGGGCCCCGGGACACCCAGGAGCTTGGCTGTCAGGACCCACCCACACCCCCCGAGGCCCCTCCCATTCTGCCCTGACAGGTGGTGCGGGGAGGGGGTCCCCAGGAGGTGAAATGGGAAGAGAGGGCTTTGGGGTTCAGAAAGGTGTGGGAGGGACAATCTTGGGTGCACCGGGATTGGGGTCTACCTGCCACCCCCAGGGCTGACGGGAGATGCCCCTGTCTGTCCACTGGGAGCAGGTCAGCCCTCCCCTCCCCCCGCCACATCCCCAGGGGAGACCCTCCCTGCCCCAAAACGCCCCTTCACCCCTGCGGCTAATGTCCCTCAACAGGTCACCCCAGGCCCGTGCTGGGAGGCTCCCCAGCTCTGGGTGCTTCTTGGCTCAGGTCTCCGCAGGTCCCGGGCAGAGCTGGGTGTGGACAGGCCCCTGTGGGCGGGCGGGTGGGCTCCGTCCCCAGCGTCCCCACCCTGCGGGAGCCCGGCCTGGGCCCTGGAACAGGCACCCGCCCCCCCACGGCAGCCGCGGCTCAGCCCTCTCTCCTGGCAGCCCTGGGCATGGAGACCCGGCGCGGGTGCTCCCCCACGGGGGACGCCGTGTGTGGCTGCGCCCCCGGCCACGTCTGCGTCCAGGAGCACAGGGACAGCTGCGTGCAGTGCCGGCCCCACACGGCCTGCAGGCCCGGCCAGAGCGTGAGGCAGAGAGGTGAGCACCCCCAGGGCCACTCCTGACAGTCGGGCCCCCTCCTGGGAAGGGACACCGCAGCACCCCAGGGGTGCCCAGACACCCGCCCAGCCCCGCCTGCCCCCACCCCGCAGGCACCGAGCAGCAGGACACGCTGTGTGAGGACTGTCCCCCCGGAACCTTCTCTCCCAATGGGACCCTGGAGCAGTGCCGGCCCCACACAGCCTGCAGGCCTGGCCAGAGCGTGAGGCAGAGAGGTGAGCACCCCCAGGGCCACACCTGGCACATGGTCCCCCTCCGAGGAAGGGACATGCCCAGCCCCAGGGGCTGCCCAGCCCCCGCCCAGCCCCGCCTGGCCCTGCCCCGCAGGCACCGAGCAGCAGGACACGCTGTGTGAGGACTGTCCCCCCGGAACCTTCTCTCCTGACGGGACCCTGGAGCAGTGCCGGCCCCACTCGGCCTGCAGGCCCGGCCAGAGCGTGAAGCAGAGAGGTGAGCGCCCCCAGGGCCACACCTGACACAGCCGGGCTCCCTCCTGGGTGCTCTGGGGGCCGCCAGCCATGCGCCCAGCCCCGCCTGCCCCTACCCCGCAGGCACCGAGCAGCTGGACACGCTGTGTGAGGACTGTCCCCCCGGAACCTTCTCTCCCAATGGGACCCTGGAGCAGTGCCGGCCCTGGACCAGGTGGGAGACCCGGCCTCAGCCTGGAGTCGGGGGGGCTCCTGGGGAAATCCCCTAGAGATAAGGGCCACCCCAAGAGAGACACCCTATGTCCTGTCCTCTGTGTCTCCCTGTCCCGTCCATCGCCCTGTCCATCCGGGCCCTCCCTGGAGCGGGCTGGGGGAGGCAGACAGACCCAGGACCCCCCGGTGGCCACCCCGCTGCCTGCTCCTGCCACTGCCACAGGGCCCAGGTGGGGTCCAGGGTCCCGGTGTGTCCCCTGCGGCTCCAGGCCCCGCCTCCCCCCAGGTGCAGCTGGCTTGAGGCAGAAGCCAATCCGGGGACCAGCAGCAGCGACGTCACCTGCGCCTCCCGGAGACTTTATCTGCTTCTGCTTCTGCTCGTGCTGTTTGTCGTGTCCTCAGCAGTGGCCATTTCCACCTGTGTCCGCTGAGCCCGGGCACGGAGCAGGTCACGGGGCCCAGGACACGGAGGGCTGCCCGCTGGGGCGCCGGCTGAAGCCGCCAGGACACGCGGTGCCCGCGTCCAGCTCCGCCGAGCAGGGTTGAGAGAATCCAGTGGAGCCGAGGAAATAAATGACTGACGCGAAACAGAGTCTCCGAGATGGGGGAGCCCCAGTGCGGGTGCACCTCGTTTTCACTGATACAAGCAGCCCTCCCAGGTCAGCCACTAGACGATGAAGGCCTCTCTCGGCACAGGCCGTGCCCGGCGCACACTCACCGCGAGGTCCTGCGCCCTCAGGCCGTTCTGTTCCTTTGTCTAATCTAGTCTGTGCCCAGGCGTAGCCCCGCGGGCCCGACAGGGCACCCCGATGTGGCCACGGCCAGTCTCCCGCCGAGCGGATCAGTGTCTTAGCCATGCCCAGGCTTCCAGCACGACCTTGATGTCTTCCTTGTCTCGGCGCTGCAGGCCTGGGGGTCTCCAACAACATGGGGCCTGGGAGCTGAGGGGGAGCTCTGCACCCCACCAAGAGAGGAGAGGGGCCGCGATCGGGGAGCGGGCTGTGGGTATCCCCGCGCCCCCACGTGTCCTTGGAGGCTGAGCCCTCCCTGTAGCCCAGGTGCGTGCACGTGCCACACAGGAGCCGTCCGGCTCGTGTCCTCCTGTCCATCACCCCTCCGGACCTCGCGCAGGCTCGCTTGATGCCGTCCACAGCCCGCCGCACTCACGCTCCCGACTCCAGCGGGCCCCGGGTCCCCCGCCAGCCTGAGAGCCGTCAGCCTCCGAGCTGGCTCTTGGGGCCGGCAGGGGAGGGCGCCCTGCAGGTGGGCCTGGGATGGGCACCTCCCCGGGCAGCGGCCCAGCCTGCGTGCCCCGTCCCGTCCTCGGGCCCGGAGACTGTCCGCCCGCTCTAGGCCCTGCCGCCTCCAGCGCCCGCAGCCTCCGCCCCAGCCTCGGGCCGTGCCCCCATCGCACCCGGTCTCTCGCCCGTGTCCGCCTCATCGCAGTCCCCGGGCACACGGGGCTGACCTGGCGGCGGGCGTGGGTGTGCCGGGGTCAGCAGGACCGTGTCCAGGAGGGCGGAGGGGCACAGGCTTGGTGGGCCGGCGGCGGCGTGTGTCGGGGCCTGGCCGGGAGCAGGCTCCGCGGGGGCCCGGGCGTCTGCTCGGAGTCGGGGCTCGCCTGCAGGGACGCGGGGAGGGCGCTGGGCACGGACAGGGGGCCCAAACCCGCCCCAGCGTGACCAGCTGGAGAGTGGCCTGAGCCCCTCAGCCCCGTCCCCCGAGTCAGGACGCCCCAGGCGCCTCCAGAGCGTCCTGTCCACGGGCGCCAGCACACTTGGAGCCGGGACTGGGCTCCCCACAGCCTGAGGCAGGGGCACCAGGCGCTAAGGCCCCCCTGACCCCCCAAGGCCAACCCTGCACGATGTCCCCCGCCCCCACCCGGGCCTCCTCCAAGAGCACGGCCGGCCCTGGGTCCACTTCCGCCTCCGTGCTCCCGACGCCGCCTCCCTCACCCGGGGACCCGGGAGCCGCCCTCGAATCCCAGCCGACCGCCAGCCTCACCCGCTGGGCCCGCACTCCAGGCCAGGGCCCTCCGCCCAACCCGTCTCTGCGGAACCCCTGGGGCGCCCCCGACCCGGAGCTGCCACCATCTCTTGGACTGTGGCCGGAGGTCCCCGCCTCCCCGGGGCCCCAGCAGGGCCGTTTCCTCCGGCCCTGACTGCCCTAGTGACGCCGAGCGGGCCGGCCTGAGCCCCTTCCTGGGCCCGGGCTCCACGGGGACCGGAGAGAGAGGGCTTCATGCCGGAAGGGCAGCGCCTGGACCGGGCCCCGGGGCTCCCGAGCTCCGGGTGCTGCCTGGGACAGGCCGGGCTGAGGACGCGCAGCAGCAGCAGTGGGTGCCGAGGCCTCGCCCCTTCCGTGTGGCGGGAGCACGTCCGGGCCCAGCCCACAGCTCCCCACCCCTGAGCTGCACCCCCCGTGCCCACTGGTTTCAGGAGGGTCTGATCCCAAAGGGCACCCCAATGTCTAGGGATGCCCGAGAACCGATGGGAGCCAGGAGCCCCTAACCAGGCCCAGGACGCCCCAGATCCCTCTGGCCTTGGCCCGAGGCCCCTGATGACCGGCCCACTGGGGTCAGCGTGATACTGGAGTGGGGGCCACCCCGGCGGCAGGAGCCCGTGGCAGCAGGCGTGGTCTCCCCCCGATCTGCTCCGCCCGGCGCCCAGCCCTGCCCTGTTATGAGGCTTCCTGGAGCGTGGCCGGGCCAGGCAGGGGCAGGGTCCGAGCTGACTGGGGCTCAATGGCCGGGTCAGCCGCAGGACGGCGAGCCTGAGGGGGGGCACCCTGCGAGGGTTGGACCAGGGCCGGCTGTGGAGAGCGCCGGGGCGAGTGGTCAGCTCTGCTCCGCCAGCGCCCCCCGCAGCAGCGCAACAGGCCACGCGGGCGGCCGGGGCGGGGGCTGGGACGGCCGCCCGCCTGCTGCCCTCCGAGGTCAGAGCTGCGAAGATGCCCCCAAGGCCCAAACCCAAGCCCGGCGGAGTGGGACAGCACCCGCTCAGCAGGGCTGGCCGGGCGGGCAGAGGAAGGGTCCAGGGAGGAAGGGTCCGCCTGTGGCTCCCCCTGCGCGCGCGGTGGCGCGGGTTCCGGCTCCTCCCTCCGCGGAGGCGGCTGCTGGACGCTGCTTCCTCTCCTCACCTTCCAGCTTCTGGTCCTGCTGTTGTAGAGCAACCCCGATACAAAACGGGGTGCCTGACTGTGGGTCCTCACCCGCGCGCTTAAAAGGACTTACCAATGCTCTCCTGCGGCGCACGCGGAAGGTTCATA
>NW_023603946.1:0-5154 GCF_014898055.3 Talpa occidentalis | reverse complement strand
TCATATGTGGATGTACATGTACATGAATCAGAGGAGTGACTTGCTAACTGGACCTAGTCATGACACCCACTTTCAACAACCCCTTCTGACTTCCCAGTTTAGTCAATAACAAAAAAATTTCCATCACCCATGCAATGGTTTCCTGACCTTTATGCTTTTGCTTAAATTAGTCTCAACTCATAGATCAGGAAGCAGGTTCAAATATTTTAACTTATTGCCCCAAATCACACATCTTGAGGCAGAGACCAGTTTTTTGTCACTCAAAGATAAGTTTTTTGTTTGGTTTGGTGTGTGTGTTTTTGTTTTTTTTTTGTTTTTGTTTTTGTTTTGTTTTTTTTTTTTTTTTAGCAAATGCAGATGTCTAAAGAGAATATTCCAGGAATATTTGTTTTTCATCATTAATGCTATTGACTCAACACAAAGAATAAATTCAGAAGTAGGATTGTATATAACATGATCAGTCACCAAACTCACTTTGTTAGCATTTATTTTGGGATAAAATTTCATCCTGAGCTCACAGACATCCTGAGCTCAAAGTGTAAGAGGTCATGAAACCCACACTCCTCAATTTCAACGCAAGTAGTAGTGATTCATGCATACTGAGTCATCACTTCCCTCCTAGATCTTCTAATGACCAGTGTCACACATGAGAAATAAGTAAGCAAACTACAGTTAAGGATATTTCTCTATAGAAACAGGAAATAAAACAAGTTTCCTAAGAATACATCCCCTGGACCTTTGACTCTTCAAAGGAAGAAAAGATGTATTTTTCTACCTATCCCAATACAACAAGCAAAGCCACAAACATAGTAACCCCCAGTTTTTGATAACACATATTAAAAACTCATTTTGGTTTCTTCTGACTAAAATGAGGGAACTAAGAGGGGATCTATTTCAGGACCACAATTAAATATAACTAAGTTAAAATTAATTAAAATGAACTTCAAATTAATCAACACAGTATTTAAATAAAACAAGACTCAACTGAGCTGGTAACACTTCCTCCCTGTCTCCCACTCGCTGAGTGTTGCAAGCTAACCTTTATGCCTAAAAATAGATCTGCCTTGCTTAGTCACTAATAAATTTCAGCCTTACACCTCACTAGATGATAAAAAGCTCTACAACAATGCTTAAAAGCTTATCTTCCCACTCTCTTGTCATGAAACCAGACCCAAATTCCATGATGGCTCCAGTAAACTAATTCTGGCATATTAGACCATTGCCAGTGACTTAGAGGCACCCACTTATTTTGGCTCAGAGAGGGGACTTTCCTCCTTACAAAAGTAGAAATGAGGTTAGTTATCTGAGTTCCATCAGTCACCATATTCCTTTTTTAGTGATTAAGTGTGAGAAAAGTCTTCATTATTATGGTCAGACAGATTCCTTAAGTCTACAAGAAACTCAGGTCATTAAACCTGGGTTACTCATTGGATAACTGAAAACAACAATAAACATCAGACTGCAAGAAGAAAAGGTATTTAAAATTCTAATGTTCTGGTTGCTTTTTTCTTAAGTAAATTCTCAACAACATTGAAAGATGAAATCCACGTTTCATATTCATGATTTCATGCATTCATTCATTCAATAAATATTTAGCACCAATTTGTACAAACTCCTGTGTTCAGTGCTGAATAGACAACAAGGAACACAACTGACACAAAGCCTGTCTTCTCAGGACTGAGTTCAGTAGGCTACACAGATAATAAGAAAGGCAAGTTTGATAACATGATACATGTGTGTGAGAGAAGACATGGTGTTAAAGGAGAATATGGGCAGAGAAATTAGCAGGGAGGGAGAAATAAAAGATTTCTAATGTGGGTCTGGATTTCTTTCTAGAAGAGGTAACATATAAACTATGACCTGAATGTTGGGAATGAGGATGTGGATAAGAAAGAAGAGTACCACACGTAAATCCAAAGACCCGGAAATAGGTGAAATAAGGCAGTATGGACAAACTAAAAACCACTCAGTCTAGCAGGAGTTCAGAAAGGCCAGGACAGCTTGATACAACCAGGAGATGGGAGAAGGAAGTAGGGTCAGATCATAAAATGCAATAATTACTAATGGCATTAAAGAGTTTGGACTTTTGTCTAAGACTTTTAAAACCCAATAAAGAATTTTGTATCTGAGAAAGATTACTGGGTAACATTATGTGCAGGGAATGAACTGAAAGGGACAATACTTAAGACAAGGAAACCATTTATGGGAGACTGGTGAAGTAATGTGGTATTTTGAATTAAAAATAGTTAATGTATTTTAGAAATATTTATGCAATTGGACAAACAGAATTGTGATTTTACCAGGGCAAACAAGAAGGTAACCAGAATTTATCCCAATCTATGTTGCCTTTGCCTCACAGCCTATAAGTCTGAGAAATCACAGATCAAGCTAAAAATAAAGCTCCCAGAATAAACCACCCATCTTCCAACTGCCAGGTTGGAGACTTCTGGATTTATAGGATGAAGGCTAACAAAAGCCTTCCTCTCTCACTAGCATTATCCTACAGATATTTATTAAAGGTCTGCTATATTTCAAGCAGTAGTCAGGCCCTGGAATAGAAATAAAGAGGCACAGTATCTACACTTAAAGGGTTCTACATTGTAGAAGAGACAGATTTATATAAACAGATAATTATAAAACAGCATCACCAGTGAGGTAATAGTAACATTGACAGAACATGGAAGCGCATGATCCAACTAAGGAAACCATTAAAGTCTTTGTGGGTGGCTTCACTGAAAACTTACAGGATAGATTCATAAAAAGTTAGCAGGAATGTGTTTAAAAAAACAAAAGGGGAGGGAAAGACGGCATCAATAAGGGCATGAAAGTGAAAAATAGCATGGTTTCTGGAAAGGGATTTGAGCAATACCACGCAACTGAAGCAAGGAGAAAGAGAGTGCTGTAAGACAAAACTTGGAAATGTCATAAGGAGGGGCTGGTTGGCCACGTTAAGAAGCTTGGATTTTATCCACTGGAAAATGGAAAGTCATTGAAAATAGCGAAACAAACAACAAAAAGGCAATAGGACCATACTTACATTATACTTACATTGTAGATGCTGATATAGTGGTATCTGTCTAGAGAATGAGATTAGAGGATAATATTTAAAAAGCAATGATATCAGTTAGGAAGGGTCTTGAAGTAGAAAGAGAAATGAAGTTGGACTAGGACTGGTGTTGCAAAGTAAGAGAATGTCTTGGAAGAAAACATCAACAGAAATTTAATAATAGATTGGAATGAAGCTGGTAAGGGAACAGAAAAGGACAATTAGTTACTCGTGTTAATGTGCTACTGTGGGTTACCCAGGGACCCCAAATTATCAAGGGGTGTGTGCTCTAAAAGGTGTCCAGTCATCTGTTGCACGAAGGCAAAGGAAGCAGAATCTGTGTGGAAGATCATTAATGGAATTAGTATGCACAGAGAGAGAAGGATATTCCTAAAATGGTTTCCCAATAAAAATGTCCTAAATGACCCATTCCCTCATGGGCAAATGCCCAGCCAAAGAAGCTCAGTTTGAAGTGGGGCTGCTAAGTCCTCAAAGCATGCCACAAGTCCAAGATATCATCAGGTAGAGAACCACAAGAATGGAGTCAGGCAGTTCTCAGAGAACTGGGATAGAAGGAGAGATACAGAATTCAAAATGTAAATAATCCGGGCCTCCCTGGTGGCACAAGGGGTTAAGTACCACACAATGAAGCTATCCGCAGCCTCTGCTGCAGGACTTTGATACCCGGCCGGCCAGAGAGAAACCCACATTGTGAGGCAGACTTCTTCTGTCTCACCTGCTGCTCCCCTCGGCAGTGTATTTCAGTCAATCTGTCTGTTCTGCACCCCACTCTGTCTCTGGTGGATCCTCTCACCCCCCCCCCCACATCTCTGGCCTATGCTCCAGCTCTTGTATGCATAGATAAATAAATCTTTAAAAAAAATGTAAATAATCCATTAGATTATTTGGTAAATTCTGCAAAGAACTAGGAACAGCCTTCCCACACATATCTCACCCACATGTCTCTTCCAATCATCTCTTCTAAGTGTCCCTACATAAGTGTCTCTCTTCCATGTCTCTCCTCCAAGTCTTCTCCCACCAAATACAGAGTACAAGTCAGGATGCAGAAACCAGACAATCTGAGCCCACATGTGATCAGTTGTAAATCAAGCACGGCTGCTTAACTCCATCCCTAAGTCACAGAGATATGTCTGTAACACTACTTGGTAGAAGAAGTAGATCTGACAATCAAGAATGAAAGCACTAAAAATGAGTTCATTTTGAATATTGAGTTAGAAATCTAGGTAACATATAAATGGAGTTCTAGTAAAACACACACACAACACACATCCAGATCATCAAGTAAATAAGATTTTGGAGTTATGACCACGAGTAGAAATAAAAACTTTAAGAAAAAATGGAATCATCTATTTACTTATTGTTTAATTGATCAAATACATATTACTTTGTATATTAAATACTTTGTACATGTACTGTTGAAAAGATTGACATTAAAGAGGTAAAGAAGGGAGAGATTTCCACAAATGTTAAGAGAAGAGAAATCATTCCATTTCAAAAAAAAACCACCAGTGGGAGAGTTATAGAAGTCAAGAGAGAAGAGAGCAAGATCAATGATTCCAGAAATATAAGGTCTAAATATGATTTTGATTTGACACTATACAATTTTAAAGAATACTAGTGAGAGAAGTGTTATCAGAAGGTATTAGCAGAAATAAGCCATTCAAGTTAGCTTTGGTGTACACTAATGGCCAGCTGCTTTAGAGCTTCCAGATTCTAGATCCTGGTTTCCTACAACTGGGAAGATTATGTATCCCAACAATCAAAAAAATCAAGAATGTCAATGACCAATGATGTAAAATATATAAAAAAATAATTAAAAAAAAATAAAAAAGAAAGTTAAGGATTAAAAAAAAAAGAATTTCAGAATTAACCCATATAAATAAATACTTTCCAACTGACAAAAAAAAAAAAAATCTCCAGATTTTCAGGAATACCAAAGATTATCTAGTTTAACTAAATATCTTTCTGAAGAAGGCATTTAACAACTATTGCAACCCTTTGGAAAGTTCTAAATTCCTTCCAAATAGGAAAGCAAAAGCAAAAGATGATACTTTCATTTTCCTGCAAGATGAGAAAACTCACTGATA
>NW_023603945.1:0-5155 GCF_014898055.3 Talpa occidentalis | reverse complement strand
GTATTTCACCGCACATCTAGCCGAGAGGAGCAGGCTCTCCAGCTGAGCATGTGGTGGCAAACGAAGACGTTCTTCATTTGATTCTTTTTACATTTTTGTGGTTTTTTATTAAAATGCTCACAGTCGAAATGTGAATCCTGCATGTTCTCACAATTAAAAATAAGAAGGGAAAAAAAAGCAACTAAAAAAAATCTCCAGTTTCTTTTTTGAAATTTGCAAACTGTGCAAAGTCAACTAATTTTTCCTTTCTGATCAGTTAGCCTCGGCCTTAGTGATGACTCTTTTAGTTGTTCCAGATTAGTTTCCTCTTGTCGTGTAATAAATTAACATAAATTTAGCAGCTCAAAATAACACTCTAACTAGCTCACAGCTCTAGATCGCAAGTCCAGCACAGAGAGTGAGGGAAATAGCTTGGGGAATTATCATCTTCCCTTGCAGATGGACCCTGCAGGTCACCCGTGCCGTGGGAGTTAGTCCTCTCATCTCGGCTTTGTCTCTGCTTACATCGCTCTCTCCCAGCTCAGCTCCTGGGTCCTCTCAGATGGGCTGTGAGTGCAACCCTCCCACACAGGTGTGCTTTGCAGTGGACCCTCCCTCCCTTCCGTGCTGATATCAAGTCCTGGAGCTGCTGGGACCCCTGCGCCTCACTGGTCTCCACCCCAGGCCCACTCCTGTGCAGGTAGGTCTCCCCAAACCTGCTTTGGGGAGCTGGCAGTGGAGCTGCAGCAACACAGCTGTCGTGCGTGGCTCCTTCTCTAAGGATCACGACTGGGCAGGTGTCCTGGAGAACTCCCTGCAAATCTGGGTTATAATACGAGACTGACCTCTAGAAAGCTGACACGCCGTTGTTCCTGAAGAATCCAGAAAAACAAGCATGTTGTTAGAAATATTTAAAAGAGCGGTATCTTCAGAAACCGAGTCACGTTTACAATCACACAATCCGCTGGAGGCGCAGTTTTTCCCTGAGAATTGATTTACTTGCGTTTTCTTTATCTCAAAAATTCTCGTGAATTCTCTCATGCTGAGTCTAGTCCCAGGTGAGAGGATTATGTTGCCTGTATTTCAGGGCTTAGGAGAAGAAAGATGTCAATGTCACACACGAAATTGAACCATGAGCTTTAAGGGTGATGGTGGATGCTTCTAAAGTTGAGTGGTTTCCTCAAAATTGTTGTTATCTTTGTCTGAGTGTAACATCCACTTAGTAAAAGTGTGTCCTTAGAGGTCCACGTCCATGGGTCTAACTCTAAAATTTCTTTTTTCTCACACTTGACACCCCTCCCACCATCAAGTCAGTGCAGGTTAAGGAAGCGGAAGAAAAAAAAGAGACTCCTTACAAACAGCTCGAGCCCGGGAGGCATTTGCAAAGAGAGCGCTCCGAGGGACGTGCAGGAGCGCGCCGGGAGGGCTGTGCAGGGGCAGGTGCAGGTGCAGGTGGAGGTGCAGCTTTCGAGGAGAAAAAAAGACTCAATACAAAGGAGGAGGTTGGCACAAGCGGGGGTCCAGAACCATCTCCAGAGGAGGAGGACGCGGTGGGGGAGCAGGGGTGGGGTGTGAGGAGGGAAGAGGGAGCAGGAGGGGAGCCTCCCAGGACCACAGCAGGCCCCTTGGGCTGTGTCCTCGCACCCAGCTGCAGGGCCTCGCGGTGACCCCCGGGCGCTCAGGCCACCGGTGCCCTGAGCATGAAGTCGCGGGCACGAGGCTCCTCGGGTGCTGGGCAGCTCCGTGGTCACCAGCAGACAAAACTAATTTGGTCATGTTTGGGAATTGGCTAAAGAAGTTCTTAAATATTTAAAAGGGAAATGTTGATTCCTGTTTTTAAGGCACACAAGCAATTAGCAGAACTACCAAGATAATCTCTCTTAGGTAATGCCAGATTAATAATTGATAGGAACCCTCCAAAAAGCACGGATCCGCTGAGCAGAGTCAGGGCAAAGGAAACGACTTCCCAGAAAATCCCGACCGGTGAGGGGCAGCCAGGCCCGGCCGCCTGGAGTGTGTGTTTTAGCTCAGGGCTGGCTTCCCTCAGATCATTCCAGCAGGTTTCACACTGATGGATTCACAGAGGAACGTTCCCGGGACGAGGAGGGAGTCATTTCTCAGGTGAGCGTAGCAGCAGTAGCCCACGCATCACCCGACCTTTATGATAATAAGGGCAAGTTTCATATCATGAGGTTTTAAGCCAACACCTTCGCAATAGTTTTAGTTATTGGCTGACGTTATGTGCAACATTAACTAAGGAAGAATGAAATATTTTCTTTTTTACAATGAGTTCACTTACTAAACTCAAACAAGGACAGCTGCTATAGTACGTGAACTCATCTCTATGCCGTGTCTAAATGACCGCAGGGATCCCGCTGGAGCCCACTTGCTGGCCCAGATCTCGTCCGTCCCCCACATGGCATTTCGCTGCCACGTCTTTTTAGTGTCTGACGATCAGAGGCACAGGCCTCAGTCCCTGGGGGCATTTGGAGACTGATTTGCTTTTCTTCTTCCAAGAGATACGGGGTTAAGGACTTGGGGTCGGCCACGTTGGGAAATCTGGGGCTCAGGTCTCAGCTCTTCCAGGATGTTCTGTGAGACATTTCATCCCTGTGAACCCCAGTGTGCACCATTCATTAATGGTGGAGTTGGGGCTCCCTGTGTGGCGCAAAGGGGTTAAGACGCAACCTATGGAGCTATCCCCAGCCATTGTGGCACCAGTTCAATCCCTGGCAAGGGAGGGACCCACATGGCGCAGCCGATCTCTCCTGTCTCGGCCGCTGCTCCCCTCAGCAGTGTATTTCAGTCAATCTGCCTGTTCTGTTCCTGACTTTGTCTCGGTGAGTCTCTCTCACCCCCCACACCTCTGGCCTGTACCCCAGCTCCTGTATGCATAAATAAATAAATATTTCTTAAAAATCCACCATTAAAAGATTTGGTCTGTCCTACACTGAATAACTTTGATCAGTTTTTAGTGATCAAAATGCAGTAATACTTATAAAATCCTGGTATGTTCTTTATCAGTTGCAAATATTAAAGAAGTATTGTTTAGCGTGATTACATGTATTCAGGAAATGAAATATTGATAACCAAATGAAATGCAACAACATCATCACTTTCTAAATATTAAACTCAAAGCTCAGTAAAGTAATCCAACTTGATTATTTGTTGCTGGAGAGTGACAGGGACTCAAGGGATTTATTTATTTTTCTGAATGTTGTTTATGTGTTACACAACCAGCAGATATGCAAGTCGGAATGACTGTATATTTGTGGCGTGCTCCGTGACTTCTGCAGAGGTGGATATTGTGCACATGCAAGCGGCTGCTTTATTCTTGTCCTGAGCAGCAAGAGCTGCTGTCTCTTTAGAATAATGCTGGAGAAATCGACACTCACTTCTACCCAAGCATGTCCCACGTTGTATTTGAGATCCCAAGTAATGACTTCCTTCCATTTGTTGAAGAGGGCTGGTGAGCCAGTGCAGTCATCTTGAGCAAATGTAATTTAAAAATAAATAAATTGACTAAGTACATTAATCAGTTGATCCCTTATGGAGAAAATTGGAATGTTGCCACTAATGAAAAATGATGGGAAAGTATTTTTATATCTGAGCCAAACTATTCTCAGATGAAAATAAGTCAATACAACAGGACAAGTTGATTGCCAGAAAAAAAAATAAGTCACAATTCTTTCCCTCTTTCTGGGAATGTATGAACTAAGGATCATACCACATGAAGGTGTGGTTTTGTAAATCAAGCAACTCTAAAAAAATAATAATGAGACAGGATTCCTAAACTTGGTGAAAAGGAGACACTGTTCTCCCACATCTTAAAACAGGGTGGATAATTGTAGGGCATAGTAATTAGTATCCCATGAAATACTGAGGGGATCCTAATTTGGCATTACATAATTGGTAATTTGAACCAGCATTCTTTTACCGGCAGTGTAATCATATTTTTGAATTGTTATTATTGAGGTAAAGGGGTTAACAATACTGTGTAAGTTGAGGGGTACAACTCACGCCCACCCCAATATTAATAACCCTCCACTACCATCCCGTGGCCCCACCACCCCACTCCTCACGCGCCAGCTTTCCCTGGTGACCACGTCCTCTGGGATGTCCTCCTGGTCGAATTGAAGGTGCAGTAAGGAATGGTACTTGGATAGAGATATCCTGGTGTTGAAAAAAACAAGCAAAATATTGAGTGACATTAAAGCATCAGGTGCAAAGCCGCCGTCCCTGACATTTCAGGCTTATTAGGATTTGAGGAGCCATCTGTAAAAAATCTCTCCCTGGCCCTTCAAGCTGTATCCAGTCATACAGCTTGAAAGACATTACTCAGAGAGGAAAGAGCAACGCTTTTATATTAAAGCCCCCCTTTCTCCAGTCACATATGGTCATTCCCATTTGCCAAGAGAGATGTCACCGTGAAGACATACCTCAGAGGTGTGAACATTTGAATTGCAAATCCTTAAAGTAAAACTGCAGATTTTGAGTGAAATTTCAAGCCCTTTGGAGAGGAAACCCACGACTTGAGGGAACAAATGATTCCCAAAGGTGTTCAAGTAGTTGCTGAGAACAAATAAAGTGTCCATTTAAAACCAGCTCACTTGAGGCTTGAAAACAGATTCATGGAGAAAAGTTTTGCTTTAGACAAATGTATTTAACTAAAACAATGAGTCACGCCGATCCGTGCGTTTGGGGGGCTCATTCATGGCGTGAGCAGCATCGGTGGACAATGTCTGTCACACGAGCGGTGGTTGGGGTTAACCTGGATTTATAGTCACTTGAAATGTACCTTGCTTAAAACTTGACATGTATGCATATTTATGTGAGTTAAAATACCATCTCAGGCTATCGGGATCCCATGTGAGTTCTCTAAGGTGGCCTTGGGGTGCGTAAGCTCAGAGACACGCCAGGGAGCACCACTGGCTGGGAGTATCCGGCTTCTCAGCCTTGACCTTCACGGCTGAGTCCAGTCCCTTGGGCCCCTCCCGGCTGCTGTGGTTGCCAGAGCAAGGCCACGGCTGTGGGCAGGACTCCCCCTCCTGGGCAATCTCCTCTCCAATTTCCCTATAGTGACAGCACACACGTAACACACATGTGTATATGCTCAGATGCTTATTACAAAACAACAAATATAAATGTAACAGAAGTACTATTTATAAACATGTGT
>NW_023603944.1:0-5156 GCF_014898055.3 Talpa occidentalis | reverse complement strand
GGGACCCTCAGCCAGAGGGTCACCAACCTCCTGCAGTGGAGGCGGCATCAACAGCAGGAATCATGGTGTGCACTGGTACCAACAGCTCCCTGGGAAGAGCTCCCAGGGAAGTGATATATGGCAACCACAAAATGAACATGAACTCTGTCCCTGATTGATTCTCAGGATCCAGGTCTGGCACCACAGCCATCATCTGACCATCTCTGGCTCCAGCCTGAGGCCGAGGCTGATTATTACTGCTCAAGTTGGGATGACAGTCTGATGGTCACACAGTGCTCCAGGCCTGTGGGAAGGAGAAATAAACCCCTTTCTCTTCTGTCAAGGCAGGCTCCCCTGGCAGCTGCTGCTGAGGCTCAGCCTGGGGCTCTGCTTCTTCTCTTCTGCTATCCTGGCCCAGGCTCCTCCAGGGCACCCCCTGGGAGCATCCCTCCCTTCCTCTGTCCTCAGAGTCACTCCAGCAGTGCATCCCTAGGTGAGGGTGTCTCCATGGAAAGATAGTCCTTGTACTCTCAGGTTAGGGATAGTTATGTTCAGGCTGGTTTATATATATTTTTTCTTATTAAATCAGAAATTGGAATCATATTCTGTGCCCCTGAATGTATCAGGTGACCTCTCCCCCCATGTTTTGCTTCCAGGATGTCATCCTGCTGCTACAGATACTACTGTGTATCTGACTTTTCCTAGCAGTGGCTATTTACATCTGTTTCCTGATTTTTTGGTGAAGAGTTATCAATATGAAATTAAACATTACATAAATGACTCGAAGACACATTGTCCACAGCAAATTCTGCCATGACTGCACGATAATCAGCAAAAAAACAGAAATCAGAAATCAAACAGAAATCGGCACACTATATTTATTACAGATTTAGAATAATCACCAAAACTATACAGTCAAATTACATATGTGTATGTAGATTATACACACATATAAACATTCCTACACACGCACACAGATATGTCCTGAGAATTATATTGCTTAGAAAAAGAAAATGAGAGAAATGTTAACAAAATTGTGAGTTGCTAATTGTATCCTACTTTGAAGAACCCTAATTCTGTGGAGGGAAAAATCATCAGTACCAACAGTAATATAGAGGAACAGAAGAAAAATGGGAAATGTGAGCACCGAAAAATTAGTTTTAGAGCAGTGGGATTATTCTATGCTGATGTGGTGGTGCTTATGTGACCCTATGGAAATCCAATATCCCCTGGCAGCAGCAGCAGCAGCTCAGACACTTCATGGGGTACAGACACATCCCTGAGCCTTGTCACTCCCAGCTCAGGAGCAGCCTGTCTCCTCTGGGCCAACAGGCAGCTCCATTCTTCTGTCTGTCCAGCATCATGTCCTCAGCTGCACAGCAGTCCCCACGCTCTCCTGTGTCATCTCCCCGTTGGTCCACCAATCCAACACTTAGGCCAAGCAGAGAGGACACCAGGTCACACCCCCCTTCTTTCAGTGAGGGTCACTCTCAGAAGTTGGGTGCACAGGAGTCTAGGAAACAACTGAGGATGAAGTTTGGTTGAAGAAAGAAGACTTAAAGTTTCTCCTGGAGACCAACAAGGGGCACCATAAAAACTTCCCTGGATGTTTCTGCAACTCAGGATCTTCCAGCTGGGCACAGCCCTGCACTGAGAGGAGGCCCCAGGGCTGGGCTTGTCTTCCTGTGGGGACTCAGCAGCCCTGTTCTCAATAGTCCAAGGTCTGTGTGTGGACCTGGCATTAGCTTCTTCCCAGACCCACGCATGGGAGAAACCAGTACCTCATACAGCCTCCCTGTCCAAGGACCACAGAAATGAAAGTGCTGTGGGGAGAGGCAGTGGTGGGACATATATGCATGGACAGCCCCTCCCTGTGAGGCAGTGGGAGGAGAGAAGAAAGGTTGTCGGAGGCACCTTGTTCAGAGCTGTAGGGAGCGAAGGGGCTGTGAGAACCATGGCCTGGACCCTCTCCTCCCCCGCTCCTCTGTCACTGCCACAGGTAGAGACAGGACTCAGAGACCAGACTGTCCCTATCCTGAAACATTACCACTGGGCCCCACACCCATCGAGGACTGATCTTCACTTGCATGTGTCTGTGTCTGCAGGTTCCCTCTCCCAGCCTGTGCTCACTCAGCCGCCCTCCCTCTCTGCGTCTCCTGGAGCAACAGCCAGACTCACCTGCACCCTGAGCAGTGGATTCAGTATTGGCAGCTATACCATACACCTGGTACCAGCAGAAGCCAGGGAGCCCTTCCAGGTTCTTCCTGTACTACTACTCAGACTCAGATAAGCACGAGGGCCCCTGGGTCCCCAGCTGCTTCTCTGGATCCAAAGACTCCTCTGCCAATGCAGGCCTCCTGCCATCTCGGGGCCGCAACCTGAGGACCAGGCGGACTACTACTGGAGCATATGACATGATAACTCAATTTTTCACAGTGCTCAAGACCCAGGGGAAGTGAGACAAAAACCTCCCCACTGCTCTGCTCTGCTCACAAAGGGAGCCTGGGGACCTTCCACACATGGGTGGGCTCTCACCCTGCACAGACAGAGCCTCATACACATTCCTCAGCCCTGGGAGACCGTCAGGGTCTGGGTCTGTCCATGTCAGCAGGACCTGGCCTACAGCATCCATCCCTTGATGAGCCAGGTTTAGTTTCCATCTCTGTGGAGGACTAAATTTGACTCCTCACCTTTGAATGGGAGGTCAGACCATTGTCTCCTTACAGGGTTTGGAGGATTAAATTATGTCATCATGTGAATTATTTCATGTGTGGCCCCCATAGCTGCCAAATTCATTGTCCCACTCACCCACCCTGTTCTAGGAGCAGACACCCCAGGATGGCCTCTTCCCAGATCCTCCTTGACTCCTGCTCTTTCCCTTCCCCCGTTCCGTGACTTACCCATCAAGGCAGGGAATGTAAAGAGAACTGGTTTTCATTCGAAAAAAATGGATTAAAACCCAGGATCTATCAGATACGGGGACAGTCGTGATGGACAGGGCGTGAATCTCTGGGTTCAGCGCGGGTTTCTGCAGCCCCGACACGGGTTTCTCCCCTCTCTCCTGGGACGGGGACATGGGACATGGACACACGTGTGCTCAGCGTGGTGATAAGATTGGACAGTGCTGACCCCATCCTGAACCGCAAATGCCCACTGGGCTCTCCTCTCACATGGGGCCCCAGGCCCCTCAATTGTGCCGAGAACCTGAAGGTGAATCCCAACCACTCGGACATTGTGGACTCCAGGGGAAAAGACCTGTGGGTGCAGACATGAGGCAGAGTTGGGCATTTTTGCAGATTTCAGTGATGTTCTCATCCAACCCATGGTCCCCTAGGGGCTGCCAACTGTAATGGGCAGTGGTAATGCTGCCAATGCTCAGTTATGAGCAAGGAGGGATGAAGACCCAGAGACTGTGCATCTGTGAAAAGAGGGGAAAACAATTTGTCGTCCAAAAGGTTGTCTCTGCAGCCTCCTGTGTGTGAAGGTGGGGAAGGTGGGGATGGAGAAAAATCTCACCGTGTACAGCTTTATAACAATGTGGCCCTTGGTTTGAGTGACAAGGAATATTCTGCAAAAAATGAGGTTTCTTATAATTCAGTTCACTTGTTTCTATTCCATGTTCATGTCTAATTTCATCTTCATTGTATTTATTGATTAAGGCCTCTGATACTTTTTCCTTCTGGCTCATATCTCTACACTCAACTCTGTCTCCTCAGAATTCTGGTTCCTGACTGTGACACATGGAGTCTGAACAACCACCCAGTGCTCCTCCCCCACCTGCCCGAGTGTTGGGTCCTCTAATATGGCAGCAGCTCACAAGACTGCCCTAGTCCCTTCTGGAGAAGACAGAGGCCTGGCCTCCCTTTCCTCCCTGCAGAGCCCACTCGCCCCATGACATTCTACACCTCCGATGACTGGGAGTAGCTCCACTTGTTTGGGCCCTTTGCACAGGTGGGATGTTTACGTTGCAGTGAGCTGAGGCTGCTGTGCAGACACCTTAACTGTGGGTCTAGAATGTGAGGGGTGCTAGGAGCAGAGGCGAGACCCTAAGCCCGCACTGACCGGATGCCCACATGTCCAGTAGCAGAGTCTGCTGTGTCCGACCTTGCTCATGGCCCCACAGCTGATGTTTTGAGATCTCCCCTTGTGCTACAGAGGTCCCCCAACCCTACCAGGGTGTAACACATTTCCTACCACTTTGGTCCTCGTTATTCAACTGGATTTGATTTAAGTAGAGGAGGGGCTTGGGCAGCCATCAAAAAGTAGAGTATTGCATGGAGACCCTCCCTTCAGGAGGGCATATAAGAGTGCGGGTGGGCTTCAGGTCTGGTGTGGGTCAAGAATAGGACCTGGGGGGGCATTCACCCCATGACCCAGCTCTCCTCCTCCTCACCAGCTTGCTCTCTGCACAAGATGCCTGTAAGGCATTCTGGGAGATGACACCCACCTCCTCCTTGAGAACAGGCACTGCTATTGTTCATTGCACAATCGTTTAGGGACATTATAAATGTCTGCACGTGCCAGAGCATAGAGCAATGCAGTGATCTGTGCTGAGGATTCTTGTCACACTCAGTGAGGAGCGGGGATGAGGGATAAAGAGGAAGATGTAACACCTTGAGTCTTATTGATGTTGCTTGAGATAGGATGAGATGTGAATCAAGTTTTGGATTATTTGCATAGATTTTTCCTTCTGTAAAATGGCTCACAGTATTAATTATCAATTCTGTTACTGTCTGGGATGATAGGGGTTGTGCTGCTGTGAATGGTCCAGGGTGTTTGACACCCTGTGATTTCACCTGATCCCAAGTCAAGCCCTTTCCTCCCCCACGAAGAGGGGCATCACCTTGGGAACCATGGAGGCGACAGGAGTCAGGGTTGTGAAGCTATGAGTGTGAGTGATGCTGTAGGTCTGAGAACATGAAGGGTGTGAGTGTGGGAGGGGACAGCGGCAGACCCTGCAGCTCCTGAGCGGAGTTAGGGGTGGGTTCATGCCAGAGCAGTGAGGGCCCTGAAGGGGGTGAGCAGCTACTGACCTGCCTGAGATGAAGGGGGAGGATCCTCTGAATGACTGAGGAGAGAATGTGGATCACAGGTATTTGCTCAAGACCCCAGAGTCTAGAAGTTGGGACATTGCAAGGTGAAAGCAGAGTAGAAAATGGGTGTGGTGAGGGAAATGG
>NW_023603941.1:0-5168 GCF_014898055.3 Talpa occidentalis | reverse complement strand
GAGATTTTTCTTTTCTTTGTAGTCCTATAAGATATTATCTGGACAGATAGTAGATGGACTTTCAGGATTTGAAAGGAAGAGGGCATTCCTAACAATTTACATTGACTACTAAATAGAATAAAATTAGGCAGTGGTTTTCCTGATACGAAGTTGCTTAAATGATTGTTAGAAACTCTTCTATGGAAGTTGAAGAGCTCAATTCATAAGTGTGTTTCCTTATTGTTTCTGAATAATGAGAATACTACAAAATATTAAAATCACAATCTGCTAAATTAATGTATATCTCAGTATGTCTCAGAGAGAGTCCCGCAATAATTGTGCACTTCATTTGATGGAAATTTCTAAGGCTAGGCAAACCATGAGTTTGAAGCTCAGATGTAAACTGTATTCTGACAAAGAATTGTCACTTCCTCTTGGGGAGCCATTTAAATCACTTATTGCTATGCATTTGCAATGTCCATTCAGTATCATATGGGAGATTCTAGCTGACAAGGTTTCAGATAGAGCTATGAAATCTTCAGTTTAAGCATTTTCCCAGGCGATGTGAAGAGTAGCCTTATCATTATACCAAGTCTTAAAGGAGACAGAATGAATGGTGATGGATTTCAGTGCCTAAAATAATCTTTTTCTTACTCTTGCCTGAAATGCTAGGTTTAGAGCTAACTTCTTTGCTACTTCTTTGTTTGTCTGTAAATTATGGGAAATTGTATTTGATTCTATTGTATAAATTATTGTCATGCTTCATTCATACTAAATTTTACTTATTAGTATGAATGAAGCATGACAATAATGTATGGTAAGAGTATGGGGACACAGAAATGAGGATTCAGAGTACTGAAGTTGACAGGGAGCAATATTGAGCATTTGCACTAGTTTCTCTTCTAGCAGCTCCTGGGACCAGGAAAATAATGTTGCACAGCTCTGCAGGGAGAGTCACTCCCATTATGACCTGTGTGAGTGATGCCACCTGGAGTTGTGTGTGGTACAATATACACAGCTACACATAGCACTTGAAACTTACTTCTACACTCTTAACAATGAATATGCTAAAATATGAACTTGTGTTACTACAAGTAACTCAGGAAAAAGCCTATCATTTCCTGTCTTCTATTTTACTAACAAATCTCTCCTCTTCTCTAAAATAGATCATGTTTCTGGTACCTTGGGTGGCATTATTTCACTCTCCTGTACATTTACAAGTACATTTCTTTTCCTGTAACAAATACCTTCTTTTATCTTCTTAAATACTTCTTCAATAAAGTTGAAACATTGAGTACTAACTCTGATTTAAGCATTACCTATACTCCCATAACACATGTACATTCATCATAGAACCTAGAATTTAAACTTTCCTAGTAGCCTATAACTTCTCTTTCCCAAACTATGCCTGTTTGAATCTCCTATAGTGACAGCATCCCAGATGTTGTTCAAGAAATGTTTAATCAGTGAATGAGTGAGTGGGGTGAGCAGTGTGAAATCTGCATATACAAAGCTTTCATTTCACCACCTTAATGCTTTGGTTTGGTGTCATTTGGCCTGATTTGAGGATAACAGGAATTTACATCAGTATTCAGGAAAGCATATCTTGTAAAAATCCTCCTAATAGAGTCTGGACTTTTAAGAATATCTGTTACTGGTTTTACATGGTATAAATAGTTACCAATTATAGAACTATTATTAGAAAAGGTCTAAATAATCTTATCCTAAAGACTTCCAACAGAAGTTACATTAGCGAGGTGAATTGGAAAACTGTCAATCAAGAAATCCAGAAAATAATGAAAATCTAGTTTATAATCAATTTACTCAACTTAACTTATTTAAAGTATAAAAAAGTACTTTACTAGGTTAATTTTAATGTTAATTTTTAACACAATTGTAACCTGGCACCAAAAAAATTTCACAGGGTCTAGAATGACTTTTAAGTTATTACAAAGCTTTCTTGAATATTAAAAAGAACATCTGATTAGCTTAGAATGCTTCAATAAGATCCTAAATGAAAAGCTAATCTTTTTACCAAATAGTAAAAGGCTAACATGTTATGAGACATTGCCATCTTTAGTACCAAATCTACATTAATCAAAAAAATGACAGTTCTTCCATCTGCATTTCCCTACTATTTACCTTCTCCATTTAAAGCATCCTTAGGGCCTCCTGGTGGCGCAGGCAGTTGAGTGCACATTGTGAAGCTGTCTGCAGCCTCTGCAGTGCGGGTTCAAGCCTGGCCAGCTAGGGAGAAACCCACATGGTGCAGCAGACCTCGCCTGCCTCGCCCTCTGGTCCCCTCAGCAATGTGTTTCATCAGTCACCTGTTCTGTTCGCTGTCTCTGGTGAATACTCTCACCCTCCATGCATCTGGCCTGTGCCCTGGTTCTTGAATAAATAAATAAATCTTTTAAAAATGCATCCTTAAAGGCTCTAAATTTCTATATTAAGATTTATGGAGGATATAAAAAATAGATAATATCCTGTCACATAACAGAAAGTGTAAATATCTGTTACATAAATAACAATTTGCATAGACAAGTCACTTATATGTAAGATACACAGCTGAAGATGTGCATCAAAGAAAATAGTCATCGCCATGGCCAATAAACCCCAATTTGTTGTTCCAGTATGTGTTTCATGGTTTATTGAGAAGCTATCTTTGTTAGATAATATGAAATACAAAATCAGAAATTTCAGAATGTAATCTCTTCCCACAATATTGTATGGGCTGGTCCTGATGAGTCATTATCATTCAAAATGCCCAGCTTGCATCTCTAACCTTCTAGAACCTTCTAGACTTGGGTTTTGGTTCATCTTGGATGAATGTGCTGAACTAAAGATTCTTTGTGCCTTTTCCTTTCATTGACTTTGGTGGTATTTTTTTTTCCTATTCAATAAATTATTCTCATTGCTTCCTCAAACAAGAAAGAAAATATTTGAAATAAGGTATTAAAAGTGTATCTTGAGTTAACCACAGGAAAAAAAGAAACCACCACTCCTTGAATATGTGGGTTTTTTTGTTTTTGTCAGATTTTGTGCCAGGTACTTTATTCATATGATTTATGTTAATCTATAAAACAATCCTGGAAAGTTGATAAAAACATGCTTATTCAACTAAGGTTTCTGTGCACTTCCTTTGTGCTGGAGATAGGCAAGCCCAGGGAAAATTAGATGGGTTTAACCATACACCAAGCTCATGTTCTAGATTTCCAGAGAGTATTACACACTTACAAATAAAGAGATGATTTTGAACGGCATATTATGTGTGCCAGATGTCACGGAGCTAGAAAGAAATGAGACTATATTCAAGCTCACATCTGCTTCTAAAGCACTGTTATTGGCTAGATGATGCTGTGTTACTCTCACTAGGATACATTCATGTTCTGATTTTAAGCATAAACCCTGTATTGTGATGAAGGTTATAACTTTAGATTCTCCAAAATTTTAATAGCTGCAAGGTCAGTCTTTCAGTAGTGGGTTTTGCAAATAACCTTATGAATGTGCAGGAAATAAATATTTCAGAATTGCTTTCTGACAAAAAAAAAAGGTGGTTTCAGCCAACAGAAATACACCACTGCATTTTCTACTGCCACTCAGGCCTTACATAAATTAAATTTATTATGTAGAGTGTGTGAGGCAGTTCTACTCAAACCTGCATAGCTCTCTCCTTTCTCCTACACCATGTCTGTGGCAGAACTGTTGTGTAGGTTAGTTTATCTATGATGGAGTAGAAATGACCTCTGAACATTGACTTTGGAAATGCTACTTTAACCAGCAGCCACCCACTGAGGTCCAATTTACTCTACAGAATCTTCTTCCAGCTGCACATCTGTGGAAGTAAAAGTTTCTAATTAAGTTTCTATGGAATTGCAAATTTTAGAGTCTAGTCCTGCAAGATTCCAC
This sequence comes from Talpa occidentalis, assembly GCF_014898055.3. Lineage (NCBI taxonomy): Eukaryota > Metazoa > Chordata > Mammalia > Eulipotyphla > Talpidae > Talpa > Talpa occidentalis. Next base: position 1,280 of record NW_023603941.1, on the reverse strand, counting down.
ACTAATGACAATGAAAGACAAGTCACTGGGTGGTGGTGATGAGAATCATCTTTGAAGTAGAAAAATATATATATCCCCACTCTGGGATGAAACATACCTGCTACCTTAATAAGATATTTAATTTCCAGAAGTCCCATTTTGCTCATCTAGAGAATGAGATCATATAAATAGTACTACTCTTGGTTGGGCCACAAAGAAGCAGCTTACAAGATCACTGTCAAAATGACCCCAGTACACCAGTTGGTAGAATTTTCTTGTCTTGCTTTAACAAACACAGCAACATACCTCATAATCATCTTTTGCCCAAGAAATACCTTTGAAACTATTCCACTGAAGAGATAATTCACTGGACTTACCTATACACATATTTCTTTGCTGTATGAGAAATGGGATCATCATTTTGCTCCAAAATGGAAATATCTTCCTTCCAACTTTCTATAAATGTCATTTAACATATTATTCATTGAGTTATCACTGACTGCCTAGTGAAGATAAATCTGTTTTGCTATGCCAGTTTCTCAAGTAATTTATGATGAATATAACATCATCTGTAAAGTATTTCTCAGGTATTTTGCATAGGGGTACTACTTTTATGTCCTATGGTTTGCAAAACCAATTACAACAAAGTTGTCCAGGATAAAATTGGACCTTAACTTTTAAAATTAGCTTTCTTTTTACTTAGTAGCAAGCAAACTGTGAAGTATATGAAGTACATTTCAGCTTCCTTAATAGTTATCGAATCACTTTATTAGAGGTAATATATTATTTAAGATTAAGTTTTTATAAAAGTCTTATTAAATGTAGGCGAGGAAAATAAAGTTCTGATTTAAAGATTATAGAAAAGTGGAGTTTAACCTAATCTAACCATAGAAAGAATTGGTATAGCCTCCCAGCTGGTTTTGATATATTCTCTGGGCATTAGTTGATTAATAAGGGGCAAATTCAAATGTCACTTGATGTCTGTTGGTAATAATATAGCCTCACAGAAAGGAAGTGTTTGAGAATCCTTGATATATATTTATGTGTAAGTAATATATAACTTATTACATAGGTAATATAGTACATATATTGATCACGGAGTATTTGGGATAATTTCCAAACGTTTCTTCCTGTGAAAATACTTCTTTTCTCTTCCTGACTTCCTGACTACATCTTGCCACAAAATCCTGTTAAAATTAGCTGTTAAAAAACAAAGAGAAACCCCACCAACTGGGAGAACATTTTTGCACACAACACTAATGATAAAGAATTGATCACAAAAATCTACAAAGAGTTGATGA
>NW_023603940.1:0-34410 GCF_014898055.3 Talpa occidentalis | reverse complement strand
TCATTAATAGTCTTCTACCTAGTAACAGAGTCTTCCACTCACGTGCTGCCTGCATAGCAAAGGGATTGTTGCTGATCTTTACACACTGGCTCTGCATTTTAGGAAATAGCTGATACCTGCAAGGGGTTTGCTCAGAAATGGTGCAGTGAAACACACACAATCCATTAATTCATAACTGCAACCCTCAAACTTCCTCTTCCTGAACGAAACCAACACACTTGCAGCTCTTATTAACATCTATCTTTTGACTAAAAGTTCAACAAGGGGAGAGCCCAGAAGGGAGCTGAGCGCTCAGAGCGCCCCCTCTCCCACAACCCCCAGCACTGGCCTGGCCTGTAATAAAGCTAACTACATGAGTAACCATTTCCAATGGTGGCCAGACACTGTTCAAATGATTTCACTTACTCCTCAGAGCCAGCCTATAGAGGCATGTGGTGTTATCATTCCCAATAAAAGATCAGGAACCAAGGCTCGGTGAGTCTTAGAGAGGTTATGGAACTTGCTCAGGATTACATAGCTGAGAAGTACTGGTGCCAGACTTCAAACCCAGTGACCTTGCTGCTCACTTTCCAAAGATGCTTAGGGAGCAGGTGACGAAGTACCCAACACAGGTAAGTCCAAATGAAGGGGTTGACTCCCGTTTTCATTGCTGGTTTAGTTGCCATGCTTGCTGTCTGGTTTCTAGAAGGCTGAAGGACAAAGGATTACATTAGTGCTTTGATCAACTTCAGACAGACTTCAGAATAATGGACAGAAAATAATTTCATTTTCTTTTGAAAACAGCTTTTTTGGCTCTGATAAAAATTATACCTGTTTGTTGTAAACAGTACAAAGAGGAAAATTAAAATCACCACAGAACAAAATAAGAAGAAGGGGTAGGATTAGATTTTAAAAAACTACTTATAGCTATCATTTCCATTTTTTCAGGCAAGTTTACATACTTATATACATATTTAGCTCTATGTAAAGCACTTTGCATAAATGGGATCACATTATAAGTGCAATTGCAAAACCTATTTTCAATAATTTATTCATTCCCCAATATGTCATGGAAATAAAGATCACCATCACCAGTCTTTGTAATTGCCTAATATTTCCTTGTAGGAATTATTATAATCCATTTCATCTGCCTTTATTGAAAGATGCTTTGGTTATTTCCAAAGTCCTATGTGAAAACAACATTCCCAAGACTATTCTGCATAATTTTAAAAAATTCACAAGGACCACCTTGGGTAACATTAGAACATACAATTTCTGGGAAGGCACAAGCAATGCATGTTGACATTTTGATACATTTTGGCAAACTGCCCTCCCAGAAGATTGACCCAATTTATGTCCTATTGTGACTCCCATTCATCATGACCGCCTTTATAAATCTTGGCTAATCTGATAGGGAAAACAATCACAAGAATTTAATTCTTAGCTTTCCCCCTTATTTTTAAATCTCATTCTCTGTTTATTGCTCATTTTAATTTCTTAGAGGATAAGAGATAGAAGACTCCCAGCGATAAGGGAGAGTGTTATTTATGTACAAAGAGGTTTATCCCAGCTTTACCAGTTAGGAAACAGAAGCAGAGGCCTCCCTGGCGGCACAAGGGGTTAAGCACAGCACTGGGAAGTTATCTGCAGCCTCCACAGCAAGAGTTCAATCCCCAGCCAGAGAGCTACACACATGGTGCAGAAGACCTCTCCTGTCTTGCCTGCTGCTCCCCTCAGCAGTGTATTTCAGTGGATCCACCTGTTCTGCTTCCTGCTCTCTCTTTGGTGAATCCTCTCACCCCCACCCCCGCACCTCTGGCCTGTACCCCAGCTCTTGTATGCATAAATAAATCTTTAAAAAAGAAAACAGAAACAACCAAATGGGGAATCAACAGACCAATTAAGGTATAAGCATATTGAAATATTTGGTGGCCTAAAAGTTTTTGGGGTGAATATTTAACAGCATGGGAAAATGATTATAATATAAAGTTTGAGGAAATTTCTTGAGGACATAAATCAAAATGCAAAATAATTTATAGACTAATTCCAACTCTGTTAAAATATATATGTTGAGAAGAAAAAGAGAAAAATGAGAAGGAAAAATAAGAAGTAGTTAATATTGATGACCTTTGTGAGATGGGATTTTGGATTATTTAAATTTTCTTCTCCATCTTTTTTTTTTTTTTTTTTGCAGTCATGGGATTTTCTAAAAGTATGGGATCAATATTTTACATTTATGATTCTCAGAGTCTGGTGTCACCCACCTTCAGACACTTAACATTATTGTTAATGATTTACTTTGGTAAATGAGAGGGATGCAAGCTTTGGTTCATTCATAATACTAAGGGACACACTTGTGATCAGTGGGGCTGTGTTAGGGGACAAAAGTCCAGATTTCAGTTAGGAGTCCTCTGGAAGGTGAGAGGAGCATAAAAGGGAAGAGCATAAAAGGGAAGAACACATCTGATGAGATTTGGCAAATTCTCCTAGAGGAGGGGGCATTTCAGCCCAACCTTGAAAGATGAGCTGGATTTTATATGTAGCACTTGCGATTTTTTTTTCCTGACTCTATAAGAAATGTTTATTGCAGAAAATAAGAAAACATAGACGATAATAACAGAAATTTATAGGGTCATTATGTGTGGGACACCATTAAATTCCTGTACATAGAGAAATCTCACAAAGCTCCCCAAAACCTTATAAAGGCAGATGTGATTATTTTGTTCATTTCAAGGACAGGGTAAAGGAAATTCAAAGGGATTGAATGAATGAACTTGGGGTACATGATTAGAAAATTGGCAGAAAATTGGCAAATTGACAGGTACCATAGAAGAAAACAAGTCACTGTTAATTAAATCCATTACTTTAAGTCTCTTTTTCCCCCCTATACAAGAGGCTTTCGTGGGTTCTCTTGTTTTGGACACTCTACTGAGTGGTCGTAACTAAGCATCATCAGTAGGCATTGAAGAAAACTTCACAGTGATGGTAATCTTGGAGCTGAATCTTAGGGGATGCATTGGCCATGTGGAGGAGAGGATGCCATTGTGTTGAGCTGAGGGAATAATGTCTACAAAGGTGTGTCAGATGAACCAGCAAGTGATTTCAGGATGGTTAGAGCATACATGTTCATGTGTGTGCATGTATCTGTGTGTACCTCTGTAAATATGTGTGAGTGTATCTGTGTATAGCTGTCTATGTGAGTGTAATTATGTCCAGGAGGCTAGAGTGATAACATAGACAATAGAAAGGCAGGGGTCCGGGCATTAAAGGCCATGTATCCCTGTATTAGTTGGCTTTCCAGAAAAACAGAAAAAATAAAGATTTATGTGAGGAACTGGGTCATGTGAATACTGAGACCAAGAAGCCCCACAATTTGGTGTCTATAAGCTGGAGAACCAGAAAAACTGGTGGAATAATCCAGTTCAAGTTTGAGGACCTGAGAACCAGGAGAAGTGCTAATGTAAATCCCTATCCCAGGGCTGGAGGAGAGTAGATGGAGATGTTCCAGCTCAATCCGTGAGGCAGGAAATAGTGAAGACTTTTTTTTCCTTTATTCCTTCATGGCTGCTTCTGTTGGGCCCTCAACAGATTGGCTGATGCTCTGACTGCAATATACTGAGTCCATGAATTTAAATGCTAATTTCATTGGCAATACCCCTCAGGTACCCCCAGACACTATGTTTTAATCTGGCCAGCTGTGGGTCACTCAATTTGACACATTAAACTAATCATCACAATCTCTTATAAAAGGTTTAGAACAGTATGGAAAGAGAATCTGGAAATGAGTGAAGAAATCCCTGAAGGCCACCTAGTCAGTATAAACTTTTACTTATCTGGAAGGTGATTGGGAGGGAGACTTTGAATTTTTTCAAGAGAGGAATGGAAGATTCTTGGATTGCGTGGTTTGGAGAAGAGAAAAGCAGGAAAGGGGAAACCATTTTAAAAAGTGAGAGGTGATGAGCATATGTATCGGATGGTAGCTACAGGTGGTAGGAGTTTATTGGGGTGAAGGGATAGGTGGTTTTCAATTTCCACTCTGTGTAGTTGGTTTATTGTAGTGAAGGAAAGAGTGATGGTGGATTTGGGCTGACAGATATGGGGAACATACACCATATATTGGGTTATTTGGCAAAGCCCATAGTTGAATTTTCAAACCATTAGTTCAAAAGCATGTCCTTTCTTTCGCCCATTTTCAACAAATAATTACTGAGCACCTACTCTGTGCCAGACCCATGCCTGGGGAACTGCTGGCTCAGTGTGCAATCTAGACATCAATTAGACATAGGAGCCTAGCATTTGCTACAGGAGCCCCCAAATCAATAGCCTCAGAAGGGCAGAGCCCCACGAAAGCATCCAAGCAGGAATTGAGAGATCTGGGTTACTTTCCTGTAGGAGGGCTTTTCTGAACTGAGAATTCAGAAGAAGCTGGAAGATACTCCCCACCAAAGTGCCCAGGCACAGATAGTGGAAGCTGGAGCTCCCCAGAGAAGTAAGATTATGGTTCCTGCCCTGGTAGACGGGGACAAATAGAAGACAATGCCATTTGACACAAATGCAGCTAAGTCATACCTATGTCGTATCTTTCTTTAGTCAAAAAAGAAAACTCCCTGCAAGTTTACCCATTGAAAGGCAGAGTTGTCTGGAACCAGGATGACATACCTACCAGCATGACAAAGTGGGACCGGCACCTTCCCTTTGAAAGATGGTCCCAAAGCCCTCCGGGCAACACCAAGTTGTGCCAGGTGGCACAACTAATGTGCTCAGGTTGCAGGTGGCTTATATCTTGCGATTCACCCTCCCAGGACTGCTACCCTCCTAAGCCCTCTGCTCTCCTGATTTCTTATTTCCCTCCACGATAGCAGACTGGGACTGCCAAGTGGTCACATTAATTGGTTTGGGGCCCCAAAAGTGGAGGAGCTTGGAGCGGAAGGAAAAAACACCTTCATGTATTAAAGGCAGAGAAAGGAACGTGAAATGCAGGATCAGAAAGCGACCCCAGGCCAGACCCCTCGTAAACCACTGGGGGGAGCACACCTCGCTGGGTGGTTGAGAGGGTCACCTGCCCAACCTGCCACCCCTGCCCCCCGGTGTGGCACTAAAGCCGAGGGGCCGGGATAGCAGTCAAGGGGGCAGGACCCTCGCCTCGACGCCGCCACAGCACCCCTTCCGCCCCCTGGTCCCAGGCCTCTGCTCCCCACTTCCTGCAGCCTCGGTCAAGGCCGGGGGCGTGTGTGAGGGGCGGGGCTGCATGGAGCCGAGGAATAAAAAAAGTAATTAGCATCCTCACACCCCATTGGCTGTCCGCCGGCTCTGCTTTACATACGCCCGCCCCGCCGGCCGCCCGGGGTTTGCGGGCTCGGGCAGGGTTTGCCGCGGACGCGCCGGCTGCTGCGCTTCGGTGCGGGGCGCGCGGGCGCGGAGCGGGCCTGGGCCGGGAGCCGGAGCCGGAGCCGGCGCGCCTGGCCGCGGAGCTGCTGCGGCGGTGGCCCCGGGGTGCTTCCCTCCCGCGAGCACGGCGGCCGGCGCCGGACGGCTTCTGCGTTCAGCCGGGCCGGGGAGGCTCCGGCCAGACACTTTAATTCCATCCTGCCAGAAAGGGGCGAGTCCCATCTTGAGCTTTCCGCGCAGCCTGGCTCGCTCCTCCGTGCGCCTCGGCTTCTGCCCGGCCTCCGGGAGATGAGTCCTGGGTCTGCCCTGCGTGCTCCGGCGGCGTCGGTTCCGAGCGGCGGCCCAAAGTAGTGACACTTGCTGGGAGCCACTGCTGGAAAAGTGAGCCGAGGCGGCGCGAGCTCGGCTCTCCTTGCGCCCGGGCGCCGGCTGCCTCTTGCTCTGCCTTCCCCTCGGCTCCCCGGCGGCCGCAGCATGAAGTGGCGCAGCGATGGCCAGGAGAGGTAAGAAGCCGGTGGTGAGGACGCTGGAGGATCTGACGCTGGACTCGGGTTATGGTGGCGCGGCGGACTCGGTGCGCTCCTCCAACTTGTCCCTGTGTTGTTCCGACTCGCACCCGTATGGCGGGAGCTGCTGGCCGCCTCTAGCTGACTCCATGCACAGCCGGCACAACAGCTTTGACACCGTCAACACTGCCCTGGTGGAGGACTCCGAGGGGCTGGACTGCGCCGGCCAGCACTGCTCGCGGCTGCTGCCGGACCTCGACGAGGTCCCCTGGACCCTCCAGGAGCTGGAGGTGCTGCTGCTGCGCTCGCGGGACCCCCGGGCAGGCCCGGCGGCCCCCGGCGGCCTGCCCAAAGACGCGCTGGCCAAGCTGTCCATGCTGGTGAGTCGGGCGCTGGTGCGCATCGCCAAAGAGGCGCAGCGCCTGAGCCTGCGCTTCGCTAAGTGCACCAAGTACGAGATCCAGAGCGCCATGGAGATCGTGCTGTCCTGGGGCCTGGCGGCTCACTGCACGGCGGCCGCGCTGGCCGCGCTGTCCCTCTACAACATGAGCAGCGCCGGCGGCGACCGCCTGGGCCGTGGCAAGTCGGCGCGCTGCGGCCTCACCTTCTCCGTGGGCCGCGTGTACCGCTGGATGGTGGACAGCCGCGTGGCGCTGCGCATCCACGAGCACGCCGCCATCTACCTGACTGCCTGCATGGAGAGCCTCTTCCGGGACATCTACTCGCGGGTGGTGGCCTCCGGGCTGCCCCGGAGCTGCAGCGGCTCCGGCCCCGGCTCCAGCTCCGGCGCAGGCCCGGGCTCCGGCCCCGGCGCGGCCCCTGCAGCGGATAAGGAGCGGGAGGTGCCCGGAGGGGGAGCGGCGAGCGGTGGCGCCTGCAGCGCAGCCAGCAGCGCCAGCGGGGGCAGCAGCTGTTGCGCCCCGCCGGCCGCCGCTACGGCCCCGGCAGCCCCGCCGGCCGCTGCTGCTGCGGCTGCTGCTGCGGCTGCGGCCGCGGCCGCCAACCACCACCTTCACCACCACCACGCGCTCCACGAGGCGCCCAAGTTCACCGTGGAGACGCTGGAGCACACGGTCAACAACGACTCCGAGATCTGGGGGCTCCTGCAGCCCTACCAGCACCTCATCTGCGGGAAGAACGCCAGCGGTAAGTGGCAGCGCGGGTGCCGCCCCCGCGCGCCCGGCGCAGCCAACTCTCGCCCCAACTTTGCTCGGCGCCCCCTCCCGCGCCTTTCCGGCCACACGCTGCTGTCCCAGCGCTCTGAGAACACCGCGCCGGGGGCGGGGGGAACCTGTCACTTCCCGCCCGCCCTGGGGAGCCGCGCGCTGCGCGCGACGCGTGCCGGTTCCCACGTCCGGGAGCGCGCGGTCGGGGCTCGCGCGCGCGGCGGGGTGGCGGCTGCCTACCGCAGGCGGTGGGAAGAAAAACACCACCCTTTTGGGGGGGGGGGCAGGCTTGCAGTCTTTCACGCCCAGTACATATTTTTGTCGGAGCCTGTTTGTTTTGACCTTGAAGATGCCAAATTCCCGGGCGCACAAGTTTGGCACGCTGCAACTAGGGAGGAGGCGCATGCCTCTTCCCACCGCCCCTTTCCAGCACTTCCCTGCGCCCTCGGGGGGCACTGTGGGTGCGCCCGTGAAGGAGAGGCCGGAAGGGTTGCGCGGTTGAGAGTTGGCTTGGCCTAGAGCAAGTGGGGAGAGGTGTGTGTGGCGAGAGGGTGGAACGAGGAGGCTGTTACAGGTCCCAAGTTTTTCCGGGGCAGTTTTGGGGGGCCGGAGCGCACTGCTGGTGGCTGCGGAGCAGGGGACAGCCCTCGCCCGCGATTCTGGCCGCCCTGCGCTCGCTGCTCGGGATTCCCGGCGGCTGGGAGTTGCAGCTGACACCACTTGGTCTGAGTAGCGCCACGAGGGACTCTGGCTGGATGGGGGGTGGGGGGGCTGGCGAGGGTTGTCAATTTAGGAGGTAGCTGTCAGCAGCTTGTCTTTCCCTCGCGCGCACCCCTGTTTGGAGGCCGGAGCTCCAGGGGGTGTGAACGTGCAGTTCTGGAGCCGAGGGGGGCGGGGTGCGGGGCCTCTTGTTTTCGAGAGATGGAGCTGGCGGTCCTGCCAGTCTGCGAAAGCCGACGCTAGACACTTCAAAGCTTCAATTTTCCACAGGAAATGGTAGAAGGGTAACTGGAGACTCTAAAAACGAAATAAAACTTTGTTCATACTCGGCGGTTTGGCCAGAGATTGCGTGGTTGGAGCTGAAATGCAGCCTCACTGGGCAGATTTCATTCATGTCGCTGCCTGCCGGCTTCCCGGGGGCTGAACGCGAGATGCGGTGGGCGCGGCCCGGCCACTGGGGGTGCCAAGTGTGTGTCTGACTGTGTGCGTGTTTGTGAGCGCCTGCCGGTGAGTGTGAGCCGGAGCGGGCAGGAGCAAGCAGGCGCGCGGGCCGCTGGCTCCAGCAGAAGCCCTTTGGGAACCGACCCTCTAGCCCTGGGTGCCTTCACCTGGCTTAGATCATAGTTGGGGGAGGGGAAGGAAGGAGCCCAGCTTGTGTGTGTGTGTGTGTGTGTGTGTGTGTGTGTGTGTGCGCGCGCGCGTGCATGTGCGGTGGGGGCCCCATCGCGACTTCCGCGGGAGCTCTGCAGGAGCCCTTCCCCCTCTGCTGCGGGTCGGGGGCGCAACCCCTAAAGAGAGGGAATCTGAGCGGCTCTGCACTCCCTGCCCTGCGTTCCAATGGGAAATCCTGTCGACTAGGAAACATCTGGGAGGAGGCAGTGATCTCAGAGGGGGAGGGTTCACCTGCACCCCAGGAGCACTGGACTGGATTGTTCTTTGTTTGGAGCCCACCCCACCAAAAAAACCGCAGAGGGCCTGCTCTTTCCACCATGTGCACCCGCTGCACCTGTTCTCACTTTCCCTAATTACAATCATCCTTTACTCATACCGGCCCTCAAACCCTTGCTCTGCTTGATGCCGCCTTCTCCCCACCCCCTTAGTGGGATCTGTCTCCTCTGAGAGGAGGGGCCTGCAGTGTGGGGATCTGGGCAGCCTGCTCACCTCGCTCTTTGCCCTCTCTTGAAGTTAGGACTTTGGGTGCGCACTCCCTTTTCTGAGCCTCGGTCTCCTCTTCTGTAAAATGGCCTAGATAGCTAACACATGCCCCAGGTCTCCTTGCGGCTGTTTGTGTTAGTAGCTGCTTGCAGTTTTTCAAATTCGTTTTACTTTTATGATCCCTAATGTCTTTTATTTTATTTTTTTTAAAGGTTTGTTTGTGCATACAAGAACTGGGGTACAGGCCAGAGGTGCAGGTGAGAGGATTCCCTGGAGACAGAGTGGGGAGCAGAACAGGCAGACTGGCTGAAATCCACTGCTGAGGGGAGCAGCGGGTGAGACAGGAGAGGTCTGCTGCACCATGTGGGTAGCTCCCTGGCAGACTGGGGATCGAACTCGTGCTGCAGTGGCTGCAGATAGCTTCACAGTGCTGTGCTTAACCCCTTGAGCCGCCAGGGAGGCCCCCCTTAATGTCTTTTAAAGGCAGTTTTTTGTTTATCCTCTTTAGAGTAAGTATAATTTAAGGAAGAAGCCCGCTGAGTTGGTTTTGGGCAGGGTGAGTGTGTAGTGGTTGGGGCTCACTGCCATCACAGCCTTTCCCACACCACAGAGCTTAACTTCGGAGCTTCAGGGCCCTTTAGCCGTTTCTTGGTATGAGATATACTATAATTTCTTTGTTATCTCTTCATTTCTTCTCCTTAAATTTGTTTAAAATGGCAGGTCACTATACAGAAGACCTAAAGAATGAATGATTCATTTCTTAGAGATCTGAAACATACATTAAACATCAAACCTATTTCTTAAAGACTATTTGCATGGCAGTCTTTCTGATCTGCCAGCCTTATTAAGGAGCTCATGCCTTACATAATTGATTTTTCCCTCTTTAAGCCAATCACATCAGTTATTCATTCATTTGTGAATGCATTTGTTCATCAATATGTATTGAACAGCTACTAAATCTAGGAACTGAGCAAGTACTGAGTTACAAAGGCAGTAACAGCCAGCATTAGTATCCAACTGATGCTAGATGCTGCTAATAGTAGTAGAATCCGTTACTATTCTGTATGTTGACTCAGGTGATCTTCAACATTCCCTTGAAAAGGTACGACTGTTACCCCATTGTGCAGAGGAGGAAACTGAGGCATAGGGCACTTAAATGTCTTGCTCTTTAGTGACACTTCCCTGCACTCAGGCCATGCTACCTGCCCTTCATGCCCTACACCATTGCACAGAGACCCTTCATAGCTGACATTCCTCCTGGCCCAATTTATATACCTTTTCTTCCTGCCTAGTTGAATAGGGTGATACCAGATTTCATGTTTATTTATCTTCTGCCAAGCCTTAGAGAGGGCCTGCCACACAGCTGGAGTGCCTGAGATACCTGTTGAATTGAGCGAGCTATTATACCATGGTATGCAATGATATCTTTAAAGAAGCTGATGTCTTTTCTTGAATCGTCTCAAATGTCAAGTCATTCTACCTTGGTTGCCCCTTCTTACTGCCATCTCTGCACTTGCTCACGCTTTTCATTTGCTGCTTTTAAACTGAGGAATCATGACACAAACTACATGGACTCCACACAGAAAGCAAAAGGTCACTGGCTGTAAGTGAGGGGGCTTAGGGTTCAGGAAAATCACATGTATGGGCTTAGGGCATGGACTTTGTGGTAACCATTTTGTCCTTTAGGGCTGTTTTCTTATGCTTATTTTCAGCTCATTTGAAGATCTGAGATGATAGTATAGAATTTTAACTCAGTTCCTCTTCCCCATCAAATAATTCATTGTAACTCCATCAGGGATTGACCCCAGGGGCGTAACTCCACTGCCAAAGTAGTAAAAATATTGTCTTGGTCAAAAGAAGGTAGCTCATTTCATTTGTTGTATTATTTTTTAAAGGCATCTATAGTGAAGGGGCACTAGAGAACTTTCTGGGGTAATGGAAATGTCCCTTTATTGATAGGGTGTAGCTTTAGAGGTCCGTTCATATTGTATCATATCTTTAAGATCTGTGTGTTTCCTGGATTGTAAAATATACTTTCATAAAAAAAGAAATACCCTCCCCCCAAAAGCCATAAACATCTTTGAGTGAAATCTTGTTTTAAATATAGAAAGAGGGCCTCCCTGGTGGCACAGGCGGTTGAGCACCTCACTGTGAAGCTGTCCACAGCCTCTGCAGTGCGGGTTCCATCCCGGCCAGCGAGAATCCCACATGGCATGGCAGACCTCTCCTGTCTGTCTCGCCCACTGCTTCCCTCAGCAGTGTATTTCGTCAGTCTGCCTGTTCTGTTCCCCGCTCTGTCTCTGGTGAATCCTCTCACCCTCCCGTGCATCTGGCCTGTACCCCGGTTCTTGCATAAAAATAAATAAATCTTAAAAAAAAAAAGGTGACATCTGAAGCCATCTGCTCTGCGTGAGTTACTCAGTCTTACTGGATGTCTCCCAGGTATTAAGGAGGTATAGATATTTAAAAAATAAATATAGAAAGAATTTTAAGGAAAACTGAAAGAGGCAAGATCTAATTTGGAATCATGGTTCTGCTTCTGTGTAGCAAGTGAATTAATTTTGCTGAATTTGGTTTTCTTAACCTGTACAGTGAGGATTATCCTCCACCTAACCCCCCCTCAAAAAACATAAAAAACTCAAACTTACCACATAGGGTGATTTAAAGAATTAAATCAGATCAAGTATGTGAAAATACCTGCCACATAGTAGGCACTAGATAATAATGGCTTCTTATAAAAAAGATTATTCCTACTGGTGATAATAATAATACTTTGGGGATTTTAAATAGTCTTTTTCATTTTGGGGATCCCCAGTCACTTTATAAACATTAATTAACATGAGCCCTTGCCTCACCAACACTGGCTTGGTGGGTAGTGTTGGTTTTTAGGTCTGTTGCCCCATACATTCTGCTTCTGCACAAAGTGCTTACTCAGCAGTCAAACCCCAAGTTGGTTGGCTATTCCATGGTGCAGTGTGGCTGGGCAAAGATGTCATAAAGGAAGCCTAGCTGCTTATGAAGAACAGCAAAAGTTATCTCAAGAGCCAGCCACAACAGTGTTGTGTGCTCACAGAGCACGGTTTTAATTAACTGGCTCAGTGTAAATTAAAACTTGGAATTTGGGTCAGTGGCAGGTTATTTGGTTTTCTGTGCAGATGTGTCAGTTTAGTGTTGGGGCAGGTGCAGGTAGGGGGTTTCCTGGAACATAAATTTAAAATAGCAGTACAGTAAATCAATGGGGGGCCAGCCTGAAGACCTGGGGGGACTGGTGAAGGGTGGGAGGCTGAGGGTCTTTGAATAGGAGGTAGGCCTCTAGTTCTGGGCCTGCTGTTATCTGTGACCTTGAACTAGACACCCAAATCTATAAAATGGGCCTGACTATCATCTACTGAGAGGCAAATATAAAATACTGGTTGATTTTGTTTTTTGTTTTTTGGGTTTTTTTTTACAGCCTGAAAGGAGCAGGCCTCTTTTATTTATTTATTTTTTTTTGCTTCAAAAGTATCTTTTATTGACACCACGATCCATTGTATTTGATTTTGGCTCTTTTTAATCTCTTCCAATGTTGGGCAGCCCCTCTGACCTTTCTCCCCAGGGAACTGTCAGTTTTAAAGTACCTGAGAAAGTTGTCATGTATGATGCCCCATTTTATGGATTTTTCTGATTGTTTCCTCCTAAGTAGACTCAGTTGAGAGCTTTGTTAAAACCCCAGAGGTGACACTGGTTGATTTTGGACTTAGACATACACGTAACTTGCAGTTTCCCCCTCTGTAAATAGATATTGTAATAATAGTAGCGTCACTGGCATAGTGTTTATTACGTGTCAGGAACTGTTTTCATCATGACAGTTATGTTAGCTACTATCAAAGACAGCCCCCAAATCTCAGGAGCTTAACATAATATAAGGTCTGATTGGGAGAGGAATGGTGTGAGTATCCAGACTGATGGTACTTTTGTTTTCTTTATTGTCAACACATGACCTTCAGAGTCTTCCTTGGACATTCATCCAGCCAAGAGGAAGAAAAAAATGTGTGGAGAGTCTTGAGAAAGCTATTATGGGCTAAGCCTGGAAGGGACCAATGTCACTTGTGCCCACATATCATTGACCAGAGGTGTCCTTGTTCTGTACAATCACTGCTTCCAACCTGAAGTTCAGAATTTTGTTGTGAAACTCTGTCCTATCAGTTGGAGCAAGCATGGCCCGTATGGCTTATGAATCCATGAGCGAAAAGAGGCATGGTATCTGCCACTCTATGCCCATGTCCCCTGTTGGAAGGTAACTCATTTGGAAAAGGCAACAGTGGAAGAGACATAGAAGTCATTGACTTTTAGCAGCTATGACATACCCCCCAAGCAGCCACGATGTGGTCATGCCCTAGAAATGGATAAGGTTCTTTGCTTAAACACTGATTCTGTTCTCTGGGAGGAATGTCCTGGTTCATTGTTCTCCATACTCCTAGCTCTGCTGCTGGAAGGATTTTCTTTCTTCCTTATTCTTCTTTGTCTCAGCTGAAGTGGATCTTGAGAAGTATGACTTTCTGGACCTTCTATAGGAACTTTTAGGGGCCCAAGGATTCTTTTAATGTTGTGAGGACTTTGAAAATCCAGGCTTGCAGATTTGCCAATGCAATTTCCTCCACAGCTCAGTAGGATTTTCTTCTATGATATCTGGTATGCCAGTATCCAGTATCCACACCCAAAGTTATTTCCTATACCTAATTCTTAGGCTTGGGTGATTCCTTCACTTTCTTAACTCCGTACCTCTATTTCTCTCTCAATTTAATGGCAGCCCCCTTGAGGCCATCAGACTTAGGTACAAAAATTGTACCCGTCACCTGATATTTCACTTAAAAGTCTTCTCAATTTTTATTCTGTTGTTTGGGGTCAAGCAATAGTTGCTTTTCCCCTTTTCTCCACTATTGCTTTCCAAGTTTGCTTGCAAACTAGCTACTTCATGCCTGGACTCCTCTCTTTTCCTAATACCTTGCTAAACTCAGCCAGGAATAATCAGCAAACTCTATTACCATTCTTTTTTCAAACATCTTTCTTCTAAAGTTGATAGACTAACTAGGCATCCATTCTGCCTTCCAACTGATCACAGCTGACTGTTCAACCATTTTATTGCTGTATAACATAGTCTCCAATTTCCCAGTCTCTATTATCATAACCCACCATCTGACCTCTAAGCCAATGTCACAGATTTAAGCATACCCCACTTCTGGTATCAATTTCTTTATTACTTATCTGATGCTGTGGCAGCAGATAAACCCTAACACCTTGGTGGCTAAACACAGAAATTGGTTTCTTATTCATGTTGAGGGCAATTCACAGCACTGGAGGGAGGCTCTCTGTTCCATAGAAGCTGATGGAGGTGCTGCCCTCTGGAACTTGTGACTCCCAGGAACTTCTCTGATTGGAGATGACAAGAATGTGGAGAGTTGGGGGGGGTGTGTCTCTTTCTATAGGACAGTCCTGCATGTGGGCATATTAGTTCCTTGCATATTACAATGACCAGAACTCATTCATGTGGCCTCAACTGGATACAAGCGAACTGGGAATTATGGTCTCTGGAAAAGACAGCTACTTCCAGCCACAGTTTTACACTATTAGAGGGCCATAAATTGTGACAGAGACACCTCTGCCACCATATTTTAACTATTTTCTCCTTCTTCATCACCTCCTCCTTCCTTCCTTTTATTATTATTTCCATTTTACATATTACAAAGTTTAGGAACAGAAAGTTTAAAGAATTTGCCTAAGGTGACATAGGTAGCTTGAGGTTGGGTCAGATTTAAACCCAGGCAATCTGGCTCTGGACTGCCTCATGGGATGTTTGTGAAGATGGAGACAATATAAAAACCATAAATATGTAATGAATGCAAAGTGTTTTTTCTCCTTAGTCTCCTGTCAAATACGTATTAACAACTGTTATCCTTTATCTTTATTATTACTGTTATCATCATTCTATACTGGAAGTGGAGCACTCTAGGGATTAACAGGGAATCAGTGGGAAGCGCTCAGGATGGGCAAACCATGAATCCCAAAGAGTGGGCACTCCAGGTAGCTGGTATTATGTGCCTGTCTTCTTCCACCAGCACCCCCGGTACCCACAAGGGGTACCCACAAGGGGTACTGGCAGTTGCTGTGTCAGTTGACCTGTTTGCTCTTTCACACACACACACACACACACACACACACACACACACTTCATTGAATCTTCACACCATTCTTGTGAAGTGTGTGTTTCTTATCCCCACTTTACTGGGGAGGAAACTGAGTCTCAGTTCAGTGACTGGCTCCCGATGCCCCCTACTAAGGGGTAATGTTGGGATTGGTGCCCCAGAGCCTGTGTCCTGAATGGCTACAGCACAGCATTGAAATCTGGTTTAAATGAGCCTCTAAGTCGATCCCAGAAGAATTCCATTGTAGCCGAGGGGTGTGTGGGGTGGCATTTGGGGCTTACCTTGGCACTGGTGGTCATCATAGTCGATGATCATCTTTGTATATAATATGTGGTCACAGAGTTTTTAGCTCCCACCCGCTTCCCCTTCCTGGTTGCCCTGGGTGTCAAGATCACCTTATAGCCTTCTCAGCTGAGACCTTGAGCAGTGGGTGGCTTCGTATTCTCCAGGGGATGGTTCGGTCCACACCCTGTGTAACTGGGTAGGAAACACAGCCTTCTCACTAGAATTGAATGCAGGCATCTGTGGTGTTGTAGAGAATTTGTCCTGATCCTCCCTGAGAATTGTAAAACTTGGATTTTTTTCAGACTATGGATTTATATGGACCAAGGTTCAAATTCTGACTCCACCACCTCTAAGCCAGGTGTCCATGGGCAGGCCAGTGACTATTTCTAAACCTCAATTCCTCCTCTGTTAAATGAGGACAATGCTAATTCTCCCTCTTGGGGCTCCTGGGAGATTAAAGTGAGTTAATTCATGTAAAAGTCCTTGGAATATATTGGATGCATCATAAATTCTCAATGTCTGTTAGCAATCATCATCATTATCATCATCATCATCATTATCATCATCATCAAGTGCTTAAGAAGTGCCTGCCTCCTTGCTTAAAGATCTGCTCCCTGAACCCTGCTTCATTCCCTTACTAGCTATGTGATAAGAGGCAAGTTACCTAGCCTCTCTGTGTCTCAGGTTTCTTTAATGAAAATAATAGTAAAAGCTAAATCTTAAGGTTTACTAAATCTTTAGCTTTAGTAAAAGCTAAATCTAATTTTAGGAGGTGCTCAACATGTAGAAGTTGTTTAATAAAGATTGCATTGTTGGGTATTATTATATTCAGTATGTCTTCTTCCATAGCACTGTGTTAGAGGTTAAACTACATGGTCCCTGGCCCCATGGAGCTTGCAGGCCTGTGGTAGACTTGGTTTATTTGTCAAACAATCACAATAATGTAATTTCACATCCATGAGCATTGCTACAAAGGAGAGATGCCTCTTTGATGAGGCTCTTGATGTAGTTGGGAGTAAGAGGAGGCTGTGCTAAGTGAGCAAATGAGCCTGGCGTGAGGCTGAAGCATGGCCCACTTGGTAGAAAAGATAAGAAAGCACTCCATGGATGTAAACACAATGTGCAAAGGGCCTGTGGCAGAAGGGAGCATGATGAGAGTGGCTGGTGTGCTGGAATAGATGAATGAAATGATGGAAGCAGATAGAGGTTGGACCAAGCACCAGATTAAGGAGTCTGACTTTCCTTGAGGACAATGGACCCTTTGAAAGATTTTAAAGAAGGGGATTCTATGACCAGATTTGTGTTCTAAAAAGTTAGACAGTATAGACAGCAGATAGCAGGAAAGGGTGGGGGTGTGAAGGCCAGTTAGAGAATATCACTGTCATCTTACCAAGAAGAATCTATGACTGTGACATTTAGTTACTTGTCCTCAGTCCCTAAGAAAATAAATGGCAGAGAGAGGATTTGAACGCAAGTCTGTGGGAGGTTAATGCCACCACCCTTCCGCCATGCTGTGTCTTTCCCGGAGGGAACACTTGGTTCAACTCTCACGTTTTTACCGATGGGGAAAGTGAGGCCCAGAAGGAGACACTGCCTTCCCCAGCTCACAGGGCACATGGCAGAGTGGGCACCGGTCTCTCCAGGTTCTAGATTCTCAGCCTCTCTCCCATCCACCGAGACGCATGGTATCCTCCAAACCAGACCACTCCTGGGAGGCAGCCTGGGGTGAGGGGCTGCACTGTTTACTGCTGTTTTGGACATCAATTTAGGACCCACCGGAACATCTCTGGCTTTGCTAGACATCTCACAGAAAAAGAAACGTTAATCCGAGGCACGGAGGTCCCCAATCCACTGGGGCTGAGCCGAGGAAAGTGATTACTTCAGTCAGGCATGCTCAGCGCAGAATCAAATGCAGGGCTCCCCTGCATTACCATCTGAAAGCAAATCAGAGAGGCAGCTTGAAACCCTACAAAACAGACCTGCCTTGGAGGTGGCCCTTGCTGGGATTAAAGGGGCCTGTTGGGTGGTGTGTTGTAAGGGCAGGACATGGGCACAGGTGCAGGTTTTCTGATCCCATGCAGATCGGGTAAAGGAGGAGTCAGAGTCCTCAGTAGTTTTGCAGGTTTTTTATTTGGGGTTCACCAGGCATATGGCAGGCAGGGGTGCTGGCTGGGGGGCTGGGAGGCTGGCAGGCCTCCCAGCCCCCAGCAAGTCTTCACTCTATCTGGGCTTTCTGGCGTTCTCTGCTTCTGCTTCGGCTTCTCCTTCAGGTTCTGCTGCTGCTGGCTGGGGCTGCTGGCGTCCCCCCGTGACGCCGCCCTTAAAAACACAGTCTTAGCTCAGCTGAATCCCATCTACCTATGCCCACACCCTATTCCAGGTGCCCACCATCAGGCATGCATTCAGGACAGGATCCATCATCTATCCTGATGGCGGAAGGGCAGAAAAGCCTGATATTTTCTTTACCCTACAGTCCACCCCCTCAGGGTTTTCTGCCATACAGTCTATACATATATACACAATTTTCTAAGCAAACAAACAATGCAGCCATGGCCCACAAAAGCAAATACATCAAATAACAAAATACAACATAACAAAATACAACAGAACACAAATAAGTCCAGGCAGGGCACCAACCAAGTGCAAAAGACAATTATTGGTACCAGCAGATGAGCCACCAAAATCTGCTGCCGAAGGCACTGCTCATACGAGGGAGGGGAAATCACACACGGCATCTGCTATAACACACCAGGAGCCGTCAGGCTTCCTGGCCTTCTCTGGCTGTAGTCTCAGCTACAAGGCACACACAGCATCCACCCCCAGGATGCACTAGCTCTGGGATTGGCAATTTTATTCTGTTGGGGGTAATCGCCAACCCTCAGGGTTTCTGTCTGCAGTCGCTCCAACACTCGGCCTTCATGGCCACCCATGCGACTCACAGACCCCTGCTCTCAAGCCAACCCACTGCACAAGCACATGGGTTGGGGATCCAAACTTTGCATTTGGCTTGGGCTCTACCCCAAGCCACATTCCCCACCCGTCCCCCAAGGACGGCCTCCTCAGCTCCTCACCCTCACTCAAGAATGAGCAGGGCATCACCCATAGGTGATTTTACGAGACTCACAGGGCTTCAGCATACCCAGGCTGCTTAACAGCCGCTTTAGGGCTTCTCAACTTAGCATCAGTACCAGCTTTTGCCACCTTAGTTGGCTTTTCTCCTCCACCTGCCCACTGGGCATACACAGGCTGCTTTTGGCCATCTAGGCCCACTGGCCACCCCCAGATTCTCAAAAAATAACATAACCTGCTAAGGTCCTCCGCCTTCTGGCGGGATTGTCAGTCCAAAATCATCAGTTCATCAGTCTATCAGTCCATTGGCCTCTCCCTGCTTCAGCAATGGCCTGCTGCCTCAGGGGTCATTGGCTGGTCCTTTCTGGTGTCGTTGGCTGGTCCTATCCGGTGTCGTTGGCTGGTCCTATCCGGTGTCGTTGGCTGGTCCTATCCGGTGTCGTTGGCTGGTCCTTTCCGGTGTCGTTGGCTGGTCCTTTCGGGCGTCTCCTTCACGCCAGGTCTCATCCTGTAGCTCGTGGACGTATCCATCTTCTATACCGCCATGGTGCCTCCAGCGTCGTCACAGGCAAAGTCTGTTCTCCTTAGTCCCTCCAGGTCTTCGGAGGGCTCCAATACCCGTCTGCATGGATCTTGCCGACATACGCCAATTGTAAGGGCAGGACATGGGCACAGGTGCAGGTTTTCTGATCCCATGCAGATCGGGTAAAGGAGGAGTCAGAGTCCTCAGTAGTTTTGCAGGTTTTTTATTTGGGGTTCACCAGGCATATGGCAGGCAGGGGTGCTGGCTGGGGGGCTGGGAGGCTGGCAGGCCTCCCAGCCCCCAGCAAGTCTTCACTCTATCTGGGCTTTCTGGCGTTCTCTGCTTCTGCTTCGGCTTCTCCTTCAGGTTCTGCTGCTGCTGGCTGGGGCTGCTGGCGTCCCCCCGTGACGCCGCCCTTAAAAACACAGTCTTAGCTCAGCTGAATCCCATCTACCTATGCCCACACCCTATTCCAGGTGCCCACCATCAGGCATGCATTCAGGACAAGGATCCATCATCTATCCTGATGGCGGAAGGGCAGAAAAGCCTGATATTTTCTTTACCCTACATGTGTGTCACTGTTTCTTCCTAATTCTAGCTCACAGTATTGCTGGGATGTGGTGGGGGCGGGGGGGGGGGGTGGTGTTTGGCGAGGGGGCTGGAGATGCGCATAAGAAAGGGCAGATACAAATCACCACTGCTCCTCTTTCTGGATGCCTCAGAAAATTTACTATACTGGGACAGGCACTGCTTTCCTTCCTTACCCCTGTGGACTTTTCTTTGCTGACTTTGAGCATTGAGGCCTGGGCTCATGCTTGCTGGCAAAACTGGAAGTGTTTCCTACCCTCAGTGAGCTCACAGGCCTGAGACAGGTGAAGTTTATTCACAAAGTCACCCAGTTGAACAACCTCACCCTTCATGGTAGCAATTTCAGGAGAAGAGGTTCCTGGGCTGTAGGACAAAGCCTCTTCACACTGGGGGGTGAGGTCCAGGGAGGTCCAGCTGCCCTATCTGTAAAGGTTCACTTTTCCCATCTGTAAAATGTGAGTTGTCCACCCAGAGATGGCTGTGGCCAGCAAAGGGATACCAGACATTGAGGGGTGGTAGTGCGGGTTAAGATTCACAATTCTTCTTCCCCCACAATTTACCCTTTGATTTTATCTAGGTATAGAGAGATATAGAGATAGAGAGAGATATATAGATAGATAGATAAAACACATGTCTGCAGCCCAACAGCCCGGTTCCCACCCCAGCACCATCCCTTACTGGCAGTCCCACTTTGGACAAGTTCCCTTTTGGCCTCAGTTTCCTCCCCTATGAGAGTGCCCACCTCCTAGGAGAGATGTGGGGATAAAACAAAAGGCAGGCACCTTTCCAAGCACTTAGTTTGGGGCTGTGAGTGTCTTGTGCATGTCGGCTGTTACTCCTGGGTTTCTCCCTCCCTAGTCTTCTGCATTCTTTGGGACAACACTCACCAGGTGATACTGAATAGTCCGCTCACCTGTTTACCTCGTTCTTATTCATCTTCTCATCTTTACTACTATGCCTGGCACATGACTAGCACTTATTCAATGAATGAATGATTTAGATTGGTTCATTGTTCAATGAATGA
Source organism: Talpa occidentalis (assembly GCF_014898055.3). Lineage (NCBI taxonomy): Eukaryota > Metazoa > Chordata > Mammalia > Eulipotyphla > Talpidae > Talpa > Talpa occidentalis. The sequence goes on along the minus strand of NW_023603940.1, from coordinate 13,825 downwards.
ATGAAGCCATAGAACAGAACCTCCATGCGAGCAGGATGTCTGTCATGTTCACCACTGTCACCCCAACACTTAGAACAGTGCCTGTACAGAATGATCGATACCACTTCACTAACAGGCAACTCAAGAACCAGGCACTAGCCGTTAACAATGGGTTGGGAGTCTTCCTCTGTATTTCCAAGTTTTCAGCTCTGAAACTCTCTCCTTTTCAAAGCTTGCATCCCTTTGAAGAACAGAAAAGAAATGGTGGCGCATTATTCCTTTATTCCCAGTTTCTTCCTGTGAGAAGGCACCTCGCTCTAATTCAAAGTTGAAAGCTGTGTCTGCATAGACTCTTGGATCTTAGGCTGCAAGAAGCCTTGGTAATTTTTCCAGTGCAGCCCCGCTGCCTTTAGTCTGGGCATCAGGTAGGTTTTGCAAGCCAGACACCTGAGAAGTAGGGGGACACAGAGACTTGCATGGCGTCGCCCCACTGCTAGCAGCTAAGTGAGCTAGCAGCTAAGTGACCTCACTTCATGGTTAGTCCTGGACCTCAGCTCCCTAAACCCCAGGCTGGCATCTCTCTGCCATGCAGACTGCTCCAGGAAGGAGGATGGACAGCAGGTCTTCTTGACCGAGGTCTGCCATGTGTTGAGCTCTCTCCCAAAGACTCTCATTGAATCCTCCACGCCCATCCATAGCCCAGGAATCTGACTCAGAGAAGTAAAGGAGTTCACTCAAGGCCACACAGCAGGGGGTGGTGGGGAGTTGGAGCTGGGACTCCTCCCCCACCCCCCAGCCACCATGGCCCTTCATCTGTAGACTCTCCTGTTCACCACGTTGGCCATCTGTTGCATGTGACAACTCCTTAAATGAACATTCCTTAAATGTTCTGATGACACCAAGATTGTGTCTAGATCCTGCTGAGGCAGGCTGTGGTCAATTCATAGGGGTAAAAAACAAAAACAAAAACAAACCCAGCCATTCTGTGCACTGTCAATGGCTTTCATCAGATTGATGAAGTGGACTTGTAAAGGTGCTCGGCTTGTCTAAGCTCCCCCTCCTGCCACTTGTTATTTGTGTTCTATTGCTTTATCCATCTCTTTCTCTTATCTCTCTTAGCTTTTCATTTGGGAAGCAGCTCAGCGCCTGCCCCTAAGTGCCAGGCGCCTGCGTAACAGGAACAACAGACATCACTGCCAAGTCCCGTTTTGTGATTGGAAAGATCACAACCATTTGCCCCCTAGAACAGTGGCACACTAATTGATACAAATACTTTATCTGAGCTGGCCTAACCTACTCTTCCTATTGACTAGCTCAGGTCTGCCTCTTCTTCCCCCCTGGCCGGGGAACAAATTGAATAAACTGCCAATTGAGTAAAACTGAAGCAAGGGCCCACTGCAGACAGGAGCTGCTTACTGCTCTTCCAGCTGCACTGATGGTCATTTTGAACCCCCCATGCCTTGTTATTATAAATTCTTAGGCTTGCACTGTTTACAAAATCCCATCCAGTATTTCTCTTCCTATTCATAGCAGCCCTGTGTGGTAATATGGGTAGGCATCACTATCCTAATTTTGCATGAGAAGTAGCTGAGGCTGGGAGAAGTGACATCCTCTGGCCAAGGTCCCCTCTTCAATAGCAGCACCCAGCATTTGACTCCTGGTCCACTCCAGCACCTCCTGAGCTTCCCAAAAGGCACTCTGCATTGATGGTGCCCAAGGGTTCTGAGAACCTGGAATATCCCAAAGGTGGGGCGGGAGGGAGAGGACACAGGTTTCCCTACTGGAGACTAATCAGGATGAGATTATGACCCCAGCCCTTTAGACTCCTCAACCTCTGGACATGGGGAGTTGTTCTCCTACAGACTCTCAGGTCCTAGTGGAACCTTGAGCCTGACCTTGGCCCCCATACCTTCCATCTTCAGCCATGGGAGGGAAGGGGCTATTCATGTTACCCACCCTCACTGGGAGCACAGAACATTTTGATTGGAGCTTCAGATACTGCTACGGGCAGGTCAGAAAGTCCATGTGCTTCTTGGAGAGAGGGGACAGTGGAGCAGGTAACTTCTGCTGGGCTCTGCAGAATACTGGTGGCCCCTGAGCCAACTTCCCATTGGTCCAGAAAGAAAAGGCCTCCAGCACAGGCTACCCAAGCCTCACCCCCAAACCCTACCCCCTGCAGAACTTTCTGGAGGTATCAGTGACCCAGTGTAAGCAAGCTCTTTCTGCAGGAGAACAGAGCAAAATAAGGCACATAGCCCAGTGTCCCATAACTCAGATGTAATTTTCATTCTGCTTCCACATAAGAGGTTGCCTTGTGTTGCACCGGGGGCTCAAGAAGATGGGCGAGCCCATCAGAGACCTGTTTATAGGGAGGTCTCCTACCTTTGTTGTTTTTACTCTGCCAAAGATTTCTGTCGCAAGGCCTGCCAGAACCAGAAATCCTTATGTATTCCATTCCCTGGGTCTCTGTTATGGATGTTAATCACTCTTCATGTTTTCCTTAAAATAAAATGAGTTTTCTATGAAAGGAGAAGTAGGAGGTTATTGATTGTTCATCATATATCAAGGAGGGCTTCGGTTTGTTTTCATTTAGATGAAGTGAGGGCAAGTGTTTGTTACTGCAGCAGTAGTGGGGAACAGGCAGCTGGTCTGTGTGCATGCACATTGCCCATGTGTGTGCACATGTGAGTGTACCCACATGTATGTGCTTGTGGCCGCATGTGTGTGCATACACACATGCACATTGTGTGTTTGCATGTAGGTGCAAACACACATGTGAATGTGCACGCACACATGCACCCATGTGTACATGTGCATGTGGTTGTGTGTGTGCATGATTTTTGTGTGTGTGTGGGTATGTGTGTGCATGCATATATGCATGTATGCCTGCTCACATGCATGTGCATTTACCTCAGCTTAACAAAATTGTCAGAATTCAGACATTTACCAAAGCTGCTGAGTCTAGATTGAGTTCTGGTAGCTGAAGTTTTGTAGATTGTCATAGGTAGCTGTGACATTTCCTAAACTCTAACATTACTCCCCATCTTGGGAGGTGCCATCCCACCTAATACTCAACAACTACCATTAAATTTATATTATGGCTAGAAAAAAATTTGCTTTTAGGTTATTGTGCAGTAGACTCTGATTTCTCTGTCATCATCACGTATCCTCAGAAATTCATACAAAATGAGGAAAACCTATGTAGCCACTCTCCCCTCAAATGTAATGAAATTGTGAGGAATGTTGAAGTTAATTCATGATGCTGACTTCATGTTCTGGGTTTTAGAGCCACTTAATTACATAGTTATTAATTATGGCCTTACAGTATTCTTTTCATGTTTTAGAGCTGATAATTTTCACTTGTAAGGCTTCGGTTATTTTTATAGGCTCAAGAAAACCCAAGAAGAGGCCCTAGAACTGAGTTGCCTGATGGAAACAAAAATGGTTCTGTGCTTGGAATATCCAGAAATGACGCTGAGATTGGCCTCAGAAGGTCACTCTGAATTTTTACTGCCCAGCAAAGGCACCCCACCCATGCCCACACCCACCGTGCGTGCACGGTCGTTGCAGTAATAAGACTGTGCAAAGCCAGGGGTGAGCCTTTTCCTGCCCCTCCCCAATCTGTCCAGGAATCTGGGTAGCAAGTTCGCTTCTTTGGGCATTCAGGCTCAAAGATGTGAAACAAAGCCATGGTCGGTGCCTGCAGGGTCTCTTTGTTCAAAACAGCTCCCTGTCCCTTTTCCTGCAGCTCCCTCACGTTGATTCAGCCCTGGGGTCACCGAGTGACTAACCTTCCCAGGATGGAGAGAAGGAAACAAAAACCCCAGGCAAAAAAGCCCCTCCTGGGAGCTTCAGCAGAGCCTTGGAGCCCTTTTCAGCTTAGTTGCTTTCCAATCTGCACTCTCCCAAGTGTGTTTTCAAAGATTTGTCAGATGTTTAAAAAAATTCAGGAATTTGGTGATGAGAGGCAGGAGGGCAATGCTGGGGCCGGTCATCATCCAGGCAGGTGCTGGAGAGACAACACAGCTTAGGATGGAGGGGTGCCCATAAAGAGCTCACACCATTACTCAGACACAGGCTGATGTGAGCTGGGTGGAGGCTGGAGACAGCTGACCGTGGACAGGTCTGGGGCACAGACCTGAACCTGCCACAGGTAGGTCGCTGGAACTGTGAGAGCAGGGGTGCCAAGGATGGCCTTGACCACACTCCTGAACTCGGTCCCCTGTAATAACTGGGCCACGCCAAGCCACAGGCATGACCCAGGGTTGAGTCACAGTGGTATTGAGCTGCTTTGTCCCCGTTCGTGCATAATTCCATTTAGTAGGTGCTTGTGAAACCTCTGCCTTGTGCCTGGAGCTGGGGACCCGGCTGTGAATAGGAACAGCGAGGCCCCAACTTTGTGTGGCTACCCAGGAGATGTAAACCTCCACCGAAAATTACAAGCAAGAGTGTGCAGGGTATTGTGGACCTCAGTCTCTTCCTCTGTAAGATGAGTATGTTGTCAATGGTTTTTAGACTTCACAGTGACCTTTTGGTTCTGAATGAGTCTTTCTAGGAACCTCGATAAATGAAACATGAAAAAGCAAAGTGGTTTTGGTCCACTCAGCACCCTCTTTATGAGTAGTGGAACCTATGGCCATAGGGAACCCAGTCTGAATACCAGTGGGTAAGCTTATCCCTGAGGAGGCTTCCAGGAACCCATGCTTTTCTAGAATTCCGTGACTTCTTGATGACAAGTTGGGTGCCTTCCATTCCAAGCCACATTTCTTTGGATCTGGGCTGGTGTCTTTCTTTACTATGGATGCCATCTACACACTTTCTTTTACTTTAGGGACTGGGGTTGGTCATGGCATAAAAGGAACATGAAGGCTGAAGCTCCATTCAAGGAGGCTGCCTGCAGAAGAGGAGAGGAGGGAAGATGTGTAGTTGGCTTGTGCTGTCCTTCTGGCTGTCCAGAGTGGCCCTCAGCTGGAAGGACCGTGGTGGTTGTTGCTATCCTAGTTATTTGCCCATCAGCTTTGCAATCCAGAGACACTGCACCCCATCCCATTCAGCATGTCCCAGCCACCTATAGACAGACATAGTCAACTTCTTACTGGATCCTCCTCTTAGTCTTGTTTTTCCACCTTCTCTTGGTCCCAGTTCATCCCTCCTGACAGCCCAGATCAGCTTCACTTTGCTATTATTACTTGACTTCAGATCCTTATCCTGGTAAACCCCGCCCCCCCTGCCAATCATGCCACAGTGGAAACTCTGTAGCCCCCCAGGTTACTCCCAGGCTCCCTTGAATACTTTGATTCCTAATTCCAAGCTTCTACTCACCTAGCTGGATGACCTTCCCTTCTCCCTTTCTTTCAGTTGCATTATTCCAAGTCAAGTCCTACACCCCTCCAGGACTGCCCTGCAACAAGATGTTCCCCTCTTTGCAACCCCACATCACTGACTGGCTGTCTGTAGTCAACTTGAGAGTGGATAATATAGGTCCTTAGGTTGCCGGAAGCCTTTTTCTGGGACTGTGCCCTGCCTCTCCCCTTATACCATAAGCTCTTTGAAGGCAGAATCTGGATCTTTCAGTTCCTTTGTCCCTCTTCCTGTACTCAGGAAGCTGTCACTTGACCAGTTCTCCCTGAATTGGACCACAAACCCATGGATTCAATTAGAATGTTCTGATGGCTAAAGGTGGTCAGAGGTGAAGGAGTCATCCTTGACCAATAAGAACACTTGATTTTAATTGGCCAATCAGATGCCCCATAGTATTTGGCAAGTAGTGTCAGAGTTCAAACTAACAGTGGCTCAAACAAGGCAAGGCAAGGAGTTGGTTATCTTACTCCAAGGCAGGTGGGCAGTCCAAGGTTGGGAAGGTGGTTCTACAACATCTACAGTTCATTGATCTTTCTGCTCTGCCATCTTAGCACATGGTTTACATTCTCAAGGTGCCCTCATGGTCCTAGGATGGCTGCTAGAGCTCCAGCCATTGCTTCTGCATTTTAAGCAGAATGAAAAATGACAAAGAAGGAAGGAACGGATGCCAGCTGGTAGAGTCAGCCCTTTTTTTTTTCTTTTTTTAAAATTTTATATATATTTTTACATCATTTTTCATTTTTGTACAATGTATGCATTTTCATCTTAGGTATAGCCCCCATGCAATTCCCACCACCCTTGTTTTGATCCTACTCCCTTCTCCCCCCCACATAGTGTGTCTCTGGTTTATAGTTGCTTGTTGATTTTGATTTTTACTTTATTATAATTAGTCTTTTTCCTGGTCCCTTATTTAGGTTTTCTAACTTCCTGTTTTGAGTGAGACCATCCGGTATTTTTCTTTTTCTTTCTGGCTTATTTCACTGAGCATGATCCCTTCCAGCTCCATCCATCAGCCCTTTTTCTAAGGAGTGTCACTGATGTCCTTCCCAGTAATCTTGCTTGAATCTCTTTGACCAACACTTAGCGCCCAGCCATCATTTCTTTTCTGGAGGTTAAGAAATTTAGTTCTTTAGCTGGACATATTGTTTCCACCACCACTGCCCATTTGGAGTTCTTTCAATAAGGCAGGAAGGGATAGGGACTGGGTTAGCAGCCAGCCTGGTCATGGGCTAATGGCACTGATTGTGTTTCAGGCTGACTATGTACCTATCAAAGAAGGAAATAGATATTTCCAATCCATGATTTGAAGTTGAATCCCAGCACTTCAGAGGTCCAGTTTCTCTACGACCTCATCTTCAGACAAGTGATTCCTCCAACTCTCCAAAGTCACTGATTATAATTGGCTTCATAAATATGTGATGACTGACACACCTATGACCAGCTCATCCTTCAGCAATGAAGAACGATCCTAGCATTCTGGATCACTTTCAATATTTGCTAAAGCAAAGGTGGAGCCAGGCCAGGCCCTCTGCATTAAATTCATTGTCCCCTGTCCTTGATAATGAGCACAGTCTGGATTCCATGCAATGCTGAGCTTCAACACAGATTGAATTTAATATTTCTCTGGGTTTTAATTTAGCAACCTGATCAGTAAGAGTAAATTGACTTTTAAAAATGATTGATTTGCTTTTAAAATCACCTGGATGGGTAAAGGGACTCTAAAAGAAATTAGCTGCTGACTAAAAAGCATTCAACCTCATTGTTTTATGGTCCCACCTTGTTTATTTCCAATGGAAGACAAGGACCTTTCCACCTGCCATTCATCCTCGCTGGCTTAGCCTTTAGCTGGGGGCCAACCTTGCTTTACCATTGTTCAAGAGCTCTCTGCCTGGAATGAGAGTCCCTTCTACCTACCTCTATTTTCTGTTTGTAGGCTGTTTAGTGATTAGAGATGAGAGTGAAGTGTCTTGCGTGTGGATTATGTCTCAGGGTTGAAAAGACAGGCAAACTCTAGTGTGCAGGTGACCCAAAAATGTGTCTCTGGGAAAAGCAGCTCAATGCTCCCTTCTCTGGTAGTTTGTGGGATTTGCTAGGTAGAGAGAATTGGAGGGAGATTTGATTTTGTCCTTAGATAAAAAGACCTTGGTATCTTTGGATTTTTTTCAGCTGCAAGTGATAAAATAGCCAACCCAAAGCCACTTAAGCATAAAGGAGATATACTGGCATGTTTAAATGAGAAGTGACAAGGCTGGCTTCAGGGGCTTCTTGATTTAAGGACTCCACCATGTCCTCAGGCCACAGCTGCCCTTTGCACATTTCAGCTGCTCATTCCTCCCTGTGTGGATTTACCTTCAGCCCGGCTTCTCATGTGTTAGCCAGATGGCTGTCACTACATCAGACCTGACTTCATATTTTATCAGCAGCATAGAAAATCTTCCCTGTCCCAGACATCCCCATCAATAGCTCCTGGTGCTCACTGGTTCTGCCTGAACCTTGGTAGGGAAACTCCCTGTCACTGTCATGGTGGCAGGGGGTTGTCCAGGCTAAAATGGGGCTTCCTTCTAAAGAGGATGGGTCCAGACAGCCAGAGACTAAACAGTGCAACACTCAGAAACTCCGGGAAATGGGGTTGAGATTCAGAATGGCAGAGGGATGAGGTTTAATAAGGCTACAGGAAAAAAAAAAGATGTCGTTTCAGGCTAATGTTGATGGATTAGTGCCATGGCTCTGTCCTCAACAGTGATGTTCGTTCATTCTGTTGTTCATCTATCCACTCTCCATTCACACCCACTGAACCCCTGCTGGTGCTAGACACGGGGCTGGTCTCTGCGACTGTGCAGATGAAACATGCTTTCCCTGACCTGGAGAACTTGCAGCTGAGTAAGGGAGACAGACAGGGCTGGCCAGGTGTGATAAGACACTTGAATTTGGGAAAGACGAGAGTGGAGAGGGAGGTTGGGAGGTGTGGTGGGGAATGAAGGAAGTTCTATGTTTGACCAACAGGATTGGAAGAGGGATGCCAAAGAAGACGCATGCATTCGTCTCCTGAATTTGAGCTGACTTCGGGCAGGTGTTGGGGCATGAGCCCAAGCACAGAGGGAACTAAGTGGCAACAGTGGGTAGAAGAAAGTGGAGGGTGAGCAGGTTGCCCACCCTCATCTCTGCCATCTGTTCAACTGCAATAACCATTCATTCAGCGTTTACTACATTTTAAGTGTTTCACAAGACACATCTCCTGTGTCTTCACAGAAATCACATGAGATCTGAGCTGTCCTAGGTCCCAGTGAGGTCATGTGACTTGTTGGAGGCCTCATTGCCCATAACAGAAGAGGGGGGACTCTCACCTGGAGCTGTTGAGATTTGGAGTTTGTGCTCCCTCCCTCCCAGCTGCCCTGCTCAGGGAAGAACCCCGTTGAAAAGGCCTGTGCCCAAGGTGTCTTTCAGTTCTGAGCTTATGATTTCAGGGAAGATGGAAGGTCTGGACTTGGTAGGGGCTAAATATAGGAGGGGTTGTGGGGAGGGGCATCTCAGTCAGAGAATGGGTCAGTGAAAGTACCCTTTAACCAGGCTGCTCATCTGCTGCAGGAGTCAAAGTATGAGAAGCCCTGCAAGTAGAGGCTACTCCTAAATTTTAGGCAATAAAACTCAAATGCAGTTTTTACTAGGGACAGACCTGGCTTGCCAAACTCTGTGTGTGAGTTCTTGGGAGTAAATAGCTACGGCCGGAGTTCACATCTCCATTCTGGACCTACAGGGAGTGAAAATATTTCTCAAGGCTTCTTAGTACCAGGTACAAAACTGTGGTATTCTTATGCAATGTTGTTTTTTTAGTGATTGTCACAAAATGGCAATATTCCTTAAGCTTACTGAGACTAACCATAGTTTCATTCCATCCCTATAAAAGTCTTTTGTTTAGAACAGCATGTACTTCATAAATCTCCATACAAGCTCTACCCATTCCTTTTTCACATGGTAGTTTCAGCTGATCGCTGAGGACACTTTGACTTTATTTACCGAAGTAGCCCTCTTAACTTGGAGAAAATTTAATTCAATCAGAGCCAGTTCATTCAGCCCAATTTTATTGAGCTTGCTGTGAGCCTCACACTGTGTTAGGCTAGGCGAGCTAAAGTGAAATAAGATAAATTCCTGCCTTGAAGGATGTTTTTATGAACTATTGCTGCATAACAAACCTTCCCAAAGTGCGAGTGGCTTAAAACTACATTTTTATTTTTCACATCTGGGACCCGGAAAGGACTCAGCCGGGCAGTTCATCTCTCATGCTTGTGGGATTGGCTGGGGGCACTGGGCCGGATCAGAAGGTGCTCATACAACATGGCTTCCTTACTGCACGTTTGGCTTCTTGGAGCCCTTCCAATCATTTCTCTGCAAGCATCTATCTCCCAGGGCCTCTCCTTGTGACTTGGGCTCCCCATGCTTGGAGGTCTCGGGGTAATTGTCCTTCTTCCACAGTGACTGGCTTTCAAGAAGCAGAAAGGAGAAGCTTTCTTCTGACAGGTAGCCAGTGATTGGTAACTTCCAAATCTGGCACAGCATCCCTTTTGCTATTGTCTAGAGCGGCCCATACCAGCAAGCAGGACTCAGTTTCAAGGGTGTAGGAAGAATTCCAGCTAGCGATGCAGGAGCGGCTCAATCACACGGCAGAAGAGCGTGCGCCACAGGGAGGCCGAGCAGCCATCTTTGGAAAAAACCGCCTCCCACAAAGGGCGTCGAGATTGCAATTTAGAAAATTATAATGTAGGGTAATAACCACAACAGTGAAAACACCAGCACGTTGAAAGAGGAGCCCAGAGAAGGAGTAATAGGCTCTCTAAGGCTGGTGGGGGTGGGGAGGGGGTCAGAGGAATCTTCTGGGAGAAGAGGCGGCTGGGCTGGGTTTTGGAAAACACCAGTTTGTACAGTCGAGGAAAGGAAACAAGTCTGTGTGAAGGTGTGGTGGTGGGGTCCTCATGAAGGGCTGACCCAGAAACTGCCCCCACCCTTCAACCCTTGTTTATGATTCTAATCGGGTTTATGTTGTATATGTGTCATACGTTTGCCTGTGGTAAACACACATGTGTATGTGTCTACATGTGATTATGTCAATATATAGACCCACATCTCCACATGTTTATACCCATATCCATATGTATGTGCTTGTGTGTTTTAGGGGTGAGGGATGACAGAAACCTCCCTTCAGTCTCTCACTCAATAAATATGTCCTGAGCACTAACTGCATGGCAGGCAGTGTTCTGGGGGTTGAGAATGTGGTGGTGATGAAAACAAAGCAGGTTCATAAAAAAGGGCCCATTCATGGAGTTTATATGATGGAGACCGGCCATAAACAAGTCCACATTTCAATATGTGATGTCATTTCGGGCAGTGCTGGTCAGTGAGGTAGAGGCTGCAGTGGATGCTGGTTTAGACAGGCCAGCTGGGGAGGCCTCTTTCGGGAGGTGACGCTTTAGCAGAAGGGGTGTGATGTTGGGCACAGAGCTGCAAGCACAGGGAAAGCCAGGCCTGAGTGAACTGCTTTGGCCTTTCTCTTCCACTTTGCCCTGTGGTTCTCACCAGAAACCCACCTTGTTGTCCTGTTGGCTTTCTGAGGTCATGTAGCCACCATGAGCCTGGGATGCCCTGTCCAGTGCTCTTGACCCTTTCTGAGCAGCCTTGTGCTCCAAGGTGATGGCTTCTGGGTGATGAGAAGCCTGTTCTGTCGGGACACCTTCTCCCCTGCTGCTCCTGGCACTAGGAAATTTGTTTTCACTTAGGGAGACCCTGGCTCACCCACAGCCTCTGTGTTGTTCCCAGGAAGCTGGCCCTTCCCCAAGAGGAGCCAAGTGGGGTGGCGTCATCTTCATCTCCGGGAGAAATCTCACTAATAAGGAAGTGCAGCTGGGGCTCCAAGGGGCAGGGATGACTCAGAGTGAGGTGCACAACCGGTTCCTTGCCTCCTGGTTGGCTGCAGGCTGGCGGGCATGTGGCCCCTCACCTGCATGGGGCCCAGGATGGAAAGGCAAGAGGCGCAGACTCACTGACCACCTTCTTTCTAGCTGTCATCGCAGCAAGCTCATTGAACCTCCCAGAGCCTTTGTGTCTTCAAATATAAAATGGATTTGATACCTATTTTTCAGAGTTCGTCAGAATTAGATGAACAGTTCTCCATCATAGGACTGCCAGATTTAGCAAGAAAGGACAGGAAGCCAATTAAATTTGAATGTCAGATAAACAAGGAGCATTTTTTAGTTTCAGTGTGTTCCTACATTGCAAGCTTCTCTGACATGCAGGTTTAGCTATGCAGCCTGTATTTTAACTGGCAACCTATGGGCAGATAAAGATGAAGACGAGAAATGCTGGCTGTAGGGCAGGCTAAGTGCTGTGTGGGGCAAATGTGACCTGTGCCAGAGGTATAGACAGAGTGCTCTAGACACACAGACCCCAGCCCCCCTCTTCAGGCTTTTAAGAAAAGAAATCCAGACTCACCCCTGTGGTTTGCTGGCAGGCTTATCAAAGTGACTATGGGATTGTAAATTGTAAATACAACGGCTCGAAGCAAGAGGGATAGTTCAAGTTTACTTTTCCATTGAGTGATTTGGGAAGATGAACTCTGTTTTCTTCCCTCTCAAAGCAAGAGATGATCTTTGCTGATCAGGAAACAGACAATCCATGCCTTCTATTCATTTTCTATGGGTCATTTAAAAGTAAAATGAAACTAATTTAGGAGAAAAATGCCATTGCTCATGACTTTATGGAATGTGCCTCTCTCTGATAAAATGCTAATAATTCATTATTCCACTTCCCTGGAGATGTAGAGGTAAATTTGCCAGGTGCCACCCAGGGATCTAATAGCAGAAACACAATTAGAATCTTTGGCTCCAGTCTGAAATTTACCCAAAGCCTCTCTTTGGGTAAAGCTGCAAAATACTGGGAGAACAGGTTGGGAATGTGTTTTGAAAAGTGAAATTTGCCAAACAGACTCTCAGTTTTCCTTGCAAATGCATGGTCTGGCGTTGACCCTGGTCTAATCAGCATGACTCCTTTCCCAGATGTGGCAAGGGATATTTTAGATCGGAGTGGTTGTTTAAAAATCTGGGAAGTCTGAAGACTGTTTTGGAGTCCTCTGGGTTGCTTTCAGCTACCTCTAGACACTATTTCCCTTGAGTTTTCCATTACATGACGTTGAGGAATGGGAACAAGTGTAAGGTAGAATTTGAGCTGGGGGGTTGGCAAAGAGGGAATAACGGGGCCAGGGAAGAGAGACAGGTGCGTTGTGGGATTGTGAAAACATTGTTCAATTATGGGGTCCACAGCCAATTTGAATTGATTAGTAAATTTGAATTGAAGTGCCAGGCACTGTGCTAAGTGCTTTTGCAGATGGTATCGCTTTGATCTTCACCCAAGGAGGGAGGTGCCTGGGTCCTGAGTTTATAAATAGGAGACCCAAAGTGTTTGAATTCCTGCCCAAGGCCTCACAGCTAACTGGTGGCCCTGGGCCTTCTGATTGCAAAGCCCTGGAGCTCAAACACTGTTCTGCTTCATCTTGTCATCAGACTTTCTCTTGAAGGCATGGCCCATTTGCTGCAGGTATTTCTGCTCTCTCTGCTCTGCTGGGGCAAGTATTGACCTGACTGCTAATGCTCACATCAGCAGCACCTGCATGACCCTAGGAAAGTTTACGGACCTCCCCAAGATAGCAGCCTCCTCTGTGAAATGATGGGACAGCTTGAGCTAACAGGAGTCTTTTCTGATCTGAAACCCTGTGTGTCTTACTGACGGCAAGCCATCTTGTTTCACTCACTCACCTTCTCATTAGTTGATTAATTCATTCAGCAACTATTTCCCTCATGCCAAGGATATGTCCCAGATACAACAGTGAATAAGGAGACAGTTCCTGCCTTTGCAGAGCTTGGGGTCTAGGGGAGAGGCAACAGAGTAAACATGTGGTTATGGTGCAGGGTGAAGGAGCTGTGTGAGGGTGTCTAGGGAGACCCATCTAGGGCTTGGTGGGGTCAAGTGAAGCTCTTACAGAGAGGGACATCTGAGGTAAGAGCTGAAGGATGTGCAGGAGTTGGCCCGGCTTAGATGGAACAGTTTGTGCAAGGGAGGGCACAAGGAGCACGTGGGGCTGTGCTGAGAACTGAGAGCTGTGCTGACTGTCTAGACCACGATGGGGTGCAGAGGGGAGGGAACAGTCTGGAAGGAGAAGAGCATGCAGAAATAGGCAGGCCAAATAGCAGGACAGGACCTCAGAGGCCCTGGGAGGAGTTCGGTGTTTGTTCTCAGAGCAGTCGGCAGACATTGGAGGACGGGGCTGCTGTGGGTGGTTTCCCAAGTTGTGCCCTGCAAAAGAGTGCCACCTAAGGGGGGCCTCCACTGGCAGAGCCATGGGTCCCAGTGCAGTGCCTGGAGTGGGGCTCCATTTTCTAATTCTTATCAAGGAATCTTAAGGGGGAAGTGCTTTCCTTGCTAGCAGATGAATGATGTAATT